>NC_092725.1:94869160-95169160 GCF_047496885.1 Scyliorhinus torazame | reverse complement strand
TGAAACGTTCTGTTTAAATGCTTGTTTAAATATACTCATTTGGTTCATGCCCAGCGAGAGCATGAACGAGATCCCTTGCCAACTTTCTATCCAGGCTACGCAGAGGTATATGGCATTGAGCTCTGCTCGGCATCCGGCATGACCCCCGATTAGAGGCTCTCCCTCTATTCTCCTGCAACAACGGGATGTGCGCTGGGCACAAAGCTGGTGGAGAAATGCCCCCTATATCTCTTTAACGTGGGGAAATCTCTGAAGGTGCTTATCGTAAATGTGTCCCAAATGTATGTGTTTGTGTGTGTTGTGGAAATGTGCGAGTGTTTAGAAAGGTTTAAGTATGCAAACAAAAGCAAAATACCGCAGATGCGGGAAATGTAGACAGGAAATTCTGGAAATACTCATCAAGGCAGGAGCAGGCAGCATCTGTAGAGAGACAAATGTTTCTGATCAATGTCCTTTTGTTAAGCATGGAAAAAGTGAGAGTTTTTAGCAAATATCATGGAGAGGGTGAGGGAAAAAAACAAAAGAGGGTGGAGGAGCAGAGGGACCTGGATATGTATGTGCATAAATCTTTGAAAGTGGCAGGGCAGGTTGAGAGCACAGTTAATAAAGCATACAGTATCCTGGACTTTATTAATAGAGGTATAGAGTACAAGAACAAAAGATTATGCTGAATTTGTGTAAGTCACTAGTTTGGCCACATTTGGAGCATTGTCTTCAATTCTGTGCACCACACTTTAGGAAGGATGTGAAGGCAGTACAGCAAAGAATCACTAAAATTATCCAGGAATGAGGAACAGTGGCAGGATCAGACAGAGTCAGCATGGATTTACGAAAGGGAAATCACGCTTGGCATATCTAGTGGAATTCTTCGAGGATGTAACAGGTTCTGCACTGTAAATTCTATGTAAATGTAGAGTTGATGAGGGGGAGCCAGTAGATGTGGGCCGGAATTCTCCGGCCGATGCGATTCAATTTTCCCGCTGGCAATGCAGCATTGCCAGCTGGTTTCCCAGTGGCGCGTGGTGGTTGCAATGGAAAATCCCGTTGACAAGAGACGGGATGATTGAATCCTGCTGCCAGTGAACGGCATGTGACCGAGAAACTCGTGCCTGGCGTACTGACGAATCTTGCCCATGGTTTATTTGGACTTTCAGATTGAGAGAGGGGAATGTGCAATGAGACAGGGGTGTCCTTGTATACCAGTCGCTGAAGGCAAGCATGCAGGTTCAGCAGACAGTAAAGAAGGCCTTCATAGCGAGAGGATTCAAAACATCTTGCTGCAGTTATACAGGGCCTTGGTGAGACCACACTAGAAATATTGTGAGCAGTTTTGGTCTCCTTATCTGAAGAAGAATGTTCTTGCTCTTGAGGGAGTGCAGTGAAAGTTTACCAGACTGATTCCTGGGATGGCGGGACTGTCATATGAGGAGAAATTGAGTCGGTTAGGATTATATTTGCTGGAGTTGAGAAGAATGAGGGGAAATCACATAAAAACATATAAAATTCTAATAGGACTAGACAGGGGAGATGCAGGAAGGATGTTCCTGGTGGCGGGGGAGTCCAGAACCAGGGGCGTCATTCTCCGACCCCCCGCCGGGTCGGAGAATGGCCGTTGGCCGCCGTGAATCCCGCCCCCGCCCCCGCCGAAGTCTCCGGTACCGGAGATTGGGCGGGGGCGAGGATCGGGCCGCGCCGGTTGGCGGGACCCCCCGCTCAATTCTCCGGCCCGGATGGGCCGAAGTCCCGCCCAGAAATTGCCTGTCCCGCCGGCGTAAATTAAGCCTGGTATTTACCGCCGGGACCAGGCGGCGTGGGTGGGCTCCGGGGTCCTGGGGGGGGCGCGGGGCGACCTGACCCCGGGGGGTGCCCCCACGGTGGTCTGGCCCGCGATCGGGTCCCACCGATCCGCGGGCGGGCCTGTGCCGTGGGGGCACTCTTTCCCTTCCACCTCCGCCACGGCCTCCACCATGGCGGAGGCGGAAGTGACTCTCCCCACTGCGCATGCCCGGGAAACTTTCAGCGGCCGCTGACGCTCCCGCGCATGCACCGCATTTCCGCGCCAGCTGGCGGGGCAACAAACGCCATTTCCGCCAGCTGGCGGGGCGGAAAACCCTCCGGCGCCGGCCTAGCCCCTCAATGTTGGGGCTCGGCCCCCAAAGATGCGGAGCATTCCGCACCTTTGGGCCGGCGCGATGCCCGTCTGATTGGCACCGTTTTTGGCGCCAGTCGGCGGACATCACGCCGTTGGGGGAGAATTTCGCCCCAGGAGTCACAGACTAAAGTTGCGGGGTAAACCATTTAGGATTGAGATGAGAAAATTCTTCGTCCAGAGAGTGGCGAGCCTGTTTCATTTGCTACCTCAGACAGCAATTGAGGCCAAAACATATGTGTTCAAGAAGGAGTTAGATCTAGCTCTTGGAACTAAAGGGATCAAAGGATGTGGGGGAAGACGGGAACAGATTCCTTAGTTGGATGAGCTCATTTCAACAGCTGGTGCAGGCACGATGGGCCAAATAGCCTCCTTCTGCACTGTAACAATTCTGTGATTCTGTGTAGATCTCTGAGATGGGGAACAGCAAAGATTACTAATATCACTTCCGGTGACGGCGGGCGGGAGGCGGCCACACAATGGAGGGCTCCCGTTCGGGAACAGCATTTTCGGGACTTTAAGCCCGGTCCCAGGGTCCACGGAGGTGGCAGAAGCAGGGAGAAGGCACGGAGGTGGGCACAGTGAAGACACAGGAGGAAAAAAAAAACAAAGAAAAATGTCGAGGGTGAGCAAAAAAACGGCCGGAAAAAAAACAGCTGAAGGTCCGTCGGGGAGTGGAAAGGTCACCGTGGGATCACCAAAGAAAATGGAGGCTGGAGCACCAGGGAAGGCCACACTGCTTACGGCTGAAGAAATAACTAAGGTGATGGCTGCGGAATTTGAAATGCAGTTGGCGCAGATTGCGAAATGCATGGAGACGGTGAGGAAGGAGATGAGGGAGGCTTTGAGTGTGCTGGTGGAGGAGGCAGTTTCCCCGGTGAGGACGGAGGTGGCGAGCGCAGTAGCGGTGGTGCGAGAGCATGGGGAGGTGCTGCAGGAAGTGGAGGAGACGTTATTGCAGCACAGTGATCAACTTGCCTCGATGGGGAAAGAGATGCGGAAGGTGATGGACACTAACAAGGATCTGCGAGGAAAAATGGAAGACCTGGAAAACAGATCCAGGCGACAGAATTTGAGGATTGTGGGGCTGCCCGAAGGAGTTGAAGGACCGAAGCCGACTGAGTATTTTGCCGCGATGCTGGAAAAACTATTGGGGGAGGGGGAGGATCCCTCCTGATATGAACTGGATCGGGTTCATCGGTCGTGGAGGCCTGTACCAAAGGCGAGTGAGCCGCCAAGGGCAGTGACTCTGCTTCCGTAGGTACAGGGTGAAGGTGAAGGTCCTGAGCTGGGCCAAGCAGAAGCGGGTGGTGAAGTGGGCTGGAGCTGGTATACGTATATACCAGGACTTTACGGTGGAGCTGGCAAGGAGGCGGGCTGCCTTCAACTGGGTGAAGAGGGCACTGTACATTAGCAAGGTGCGGTGCGGCATTGTATATCCAGCAAAGCTGAGGGTGACTTACAAGCTCAGGGACTTTTATTTTGGAACGGCGAAAGTAGCGGGGGAGTTTGTGAAAGCAGAAGGACTGTGGCAGAATTGACAAATTCAGGAATGGCCATGTGCCGATGTAACCTCATGACTGTATTTTCTGCTTTTTTGTATCACTGCGCGCGGGTGTAGAGGCTAAAGGCGCCAATGTGGTATATATTTGGGCAAGGGAAGGGACGGGACTTTCACTCGAAATGAGGGTTCTTTGGGGTGTAGGTAGATATGCGGGGTTTGTGTGCTAAAAGGGGATCTTTGGGCTTTCCTAGGGCCGGGCAAGGGGGAAAGGGACCCGGGCGGGGGCCTCCACGCTGGCCGGTTTAAGCCGGCCAGTGAACGGGAGTGAGGTGGGGGGAGGGGCTGCGGCCATCGGAGCCTGGCAGAACAGGGTCCGAGTGGTCTAGCCGGGGTGGAAAGTTGGGGGGAAGGAACCGAGGTTGGGAGGAGGAGTTTTACAAGAGGCAGTGGACGGGAGGAGCTGGAGACCTGGGGTGGGGGGGGGAGCTGTGTAAGATTAAGGGTGACTACGGGTAATCCCTGATTCCTTTTTGTCATTTGTTTATGTAAACATGCGGGTTGAGGTTTGGGGGTTGGTGGGTAGATGGGATCGTTGTTATTATGGGGACTGACATATCTTGCTGATTATTGTGTATTGTTGATGGATGTAAATGTGGGAGAAAATGTGAAAAAGGAGGAGAATAAAAAAATTTTTTAAAAAGAAAACCCAAAACAAAAACAAAACAAAAAAAGATTACTAATATCTAAATGTATACAGTTGGCACTCACATTTGAGCATCCATATAGACAGTTGCTTATATGGGCAAGGCCATATCCATTATCCATTATATTGACATCGATTTCAAAGTTGTTGCTCATGGTGTATTCAGTGTCCTGTATATTATGGGCAGAAACAGTAATGTTTATTCACTCATTCACAACTCATTATGGTATGCTGAAAGCAAGAAGAAAGATGAGTGAATAAAATTTGCTTAATGTTCAAGTATCTTTTGTGTACTTGAACCCTGCCAATCCCCTCTCAGTGGAGTGTCAGATTACAAGTTATATTCAACACTAACTGCAGAATAAATAAAGCTGGAGGTCGGAGTGAAACGGAGATAGGCTGGACAGTCAATACACAGGAGGAACAAGCTTGTACAATTGAGTATTGTAAGAACATTACTCCATCATACCAGCTGGTCTGAATCAGGGGCAAATCTCCTTCACATGAAAAGTACATGTTTGGAACATAGGAATGTAGGGGCAGGAGTGGAGCATTCAGCCTGTCCACCACTCAATCAGCTCATGGTTGATCAGCTAACTCAACTCTACTTTCCTGTGATATTCCATGTCTCTTTATATCAATAGTATCCAGTTCCATGGGGGGGGTTCTATAATATTGAAGGCACTATATAAATATAAAGAAGAACACTTCTCAATTAGGATCTTTCCAGCCTTCTAGACTCAACATTGAGTTCAACAATTTCAGGTCATAATCAATGCTCGCATTTTTTTTGCACACGAATTAGGATCAGGAGTAGGCCATTCGGCCCCTCGAACCCACTCTGCCATTCAATAAGATCATGGCTGCTCTGTTGGTGTTTCTAATTCCACATTCCACAGTGGTTAGCACAGCTGCCTCGCTGTGCCAGGGACCCGGGTTCGATCCCAACCTTGGGTGACTGTCAGTGTAAAGTTTGTACATTCTTCCAGTGTCTGCGTGGGTTTCCTCCGGGTGCCCCGGTTTCCTCTCACAGTCCAAAGATGTGCAGGATATGCTAAATTACCTCTAGGTGGGTTTACGGGGATAGGGTGGGGAATTGGGCCTAACTGGGAGCTCTTTCAGAAGATCAGTGCAGACTCAATAGGCCAAATGAACTCCTTCTGTACTGTAGGGATTCTATGGTTTGATGATTCCTATCTACCCCTGATAACCTTTGACTCTCTTGCCTAACAAGAATCTATCTACCTCGGCCTTAAAAATATTAAATGACCCTGCCTCCACTGCCTTCTGAGGTGGGAAGTTCCAAAGTCTCACAACCTTCTCTGAGAGAAAGCATTTCTCCTCATCTGTCCTAATTTTAAAACAGTGCGACCCCTAATTTTAAAAGAGTGTCCCCTAGTTCTGGATTTACCCACAAGAGGAAACATACTTTCCATGTCCAACTTGTCAAGACCATGTATACTTCAATCAAGTCACCCCTCACTCTTCCAAACTCCGGTGGAGACAAGTCCAGTGTGCCCAATCTTTCCTCAAAAGACAACTCTCTCATTCCAGGTATCAATCTAATAAACCTCCTCTGACCCACCTCCAACGCATTTACGTCCTTCTTTCAATAAGGAGGCCAAGGAGACAGCAGCTGTTTGTAACTCACACTTCCTCTGCACCCATCTTTTGTTTCTTTACTCGTCCCATTTCCACCCTCTTTCATCTTGCAGCATCATCTGTTTTAATCTTCCCTGCCTTCCACTTTATCGCTGATCGTCCCTTCTGTTCTTCCCCTTAAAATCTATGATGTCTTTCTAACTTCATCCCATTTTTACGAAAGGTCATTGACCTGAAACATTAATTGTTTTATTCTCTTCACAGATTCTGCCAGACCTGCTGAGTATTTCCTATTTAAATTCAAGTTTCCGTTATTGTCTTGATTATATGTGTGCTGATGTGTGAATATATGTGAATGCGTGTGTGTAAATCATGTGCTGTGAGTTTGTATAAGATTACCCGATTTAATCTGTCACTTTTGCACCATGTGCTATCACAGTGTGATATGGTTCCTTCAACACTAGGTCGCAGCTCTGATCAGGGAAAAGTTGAACTCCAGTTTTCATACAGTTCAACGGATGTTTCAGGCGAGTGATCCTAAGGGAGCAGGCACAGTTTCAAAGTAAGTCATAAATTCTACAAAGACTTTGCTTTGGGAGAAAGCCAAAAGTCTTGACGGATCATATATCTTTCTGTAGTCTTCAATACAGTGGGGTTTATTTTAGGCGTGGAGTATGTTGGTTGAAAGCAACAACAGTTAGATTCTACAGCTTGTACCTGTTAGTGATTATCTTAAATTATAGATGATAAATTACAGGAATGACATGAGTTTATTATTAATTAATGCTGATGCTTGTTGTTTCATAGTCAGTTGTTACAACACAGAAGGAAGCCATTTGGCCCATCAGCTCCATCCTGGTTTCGTTGAGTACAGATAAGAGTTGCAATGTTGGGCTCCGAAGCACCTGTGGTTTTGACGCTATAGGGGACTGTTACCACGATGCCATTGGCAACATGTGTGCATGTGCCCAGCACATTCTGTGTCAAATGCTATTTTGTTGAAAGTGTTAATGAGGATGTAAGGAGAGTATGCTGGAGTAGAATAGAGTAGACAGATTACACCAGGCAGTGTGTATCGCTGATTTGATGGTAATGCTGATATTATGGGGCCTCATTATTCTATCTATCATAATCTCTTAGCCCCACACATTGGAACATGCATTCAGAGACACCTCACCTTCAACACCAATGCACCCACCCCTCGCCCACACACGAACCATCCACTCGCCCACACACACACCACCCCTCGCCCACACACACACACCACCCCCTCACCCACACACACACACCACCCCTCGCTCACACACACACACCACCCCCTTGCTCACACATTCCCCCTCGCCCACACACACACACACACACCACACCCACACACACAACCCCGTCGCCCACACACACACATCCACCTCGTCGCCCACACACACACAACCCCGTCGCCCACACACACGCACACCACCTCCTCGCTCACACACACACCACCCCCTCACTCACACATTCCCCCTCGCCCACATACACATCATCCCCAGCCCATACATTTCCCCTCACCCACACATATACCACCCATTCGTCCACACACGCACCACCCCCTTGCCCACACCACTCGTCCTCGCCCACACACATGCACACACACACATCCTCCTCGCCCACACACACATCCCCCCTCGCCCACACACTCACATATCCCCCCTTGCTCGCATTCACATCCCCTCTCGCCCACACACATCCCCCTTCACTCACACACATATCCCCTCTCGCCCACACACAATAGATCCACCCTTGCCCACATACACATCCCCCCTTGCCCACACACACATCACAATCTCGCCCACACGCACACATCCTCCAACAATATTTAAAGGGATCATCAGCATCTTTCAGGTTATATTCTGATTACATCTGACTGATTCTCTTCGAAATTTTCTGTTAAAATTCTTTGGATTTTTGTTACACAGCCTCCTGAAGGAGTATTAATTAGTTAATCAGTTATTTACTCAAAAATATATAAACGGAGACTGCTGGGACACTGGGATGGTTGGTAGGTAGGAATCAGACATAAGTAATGCTGCATTCTGTGAAGAAACCTAATATCAAGAAGTGTAATAATGTCTAGTTTCATATTTCACCAATTGACTTGGTATTGAATGATCATTGATAACAGGGCTGCTCTCTGTGTACTCCCTGCTTGATCCCAGTGATGGGTGCCATGGTAACATTCCCACTTGGGCTGCAGTGTGGGAGGGAGATAATCAGAGGCAGCATAAAATATAGAAGCTACCTCATCAACATGAGTTTTCAGGGGCACCTCTCTTACTTGCATATAAGCCAGGAGAAGAGAGTGCGCAAGGAAGTCAGCCATCTCTTGGAGCCAGACCTGCAACCTCAGATCAGAGCAGGGTGAGGCCGACACCGTCAGTGATTGTAAGGTTATTGCGGCCCTGACTTTCTTTATGTTGAAATGTTTCCATTCTGCAACAGGCAACATATCTCACATCCCTCAATCTGCAGTAAACATCCGGGAGGTGACAGAGGCTCGTCAGGCCAGGAGAGCAGAGTTCCTTGTGTTCTGTGTTCAGTCCTGTGTTCCATCAATCTTTCAGTCACTCTATTAGACCAGGGGGTCTCTCCTGGGTGACCAAGGCTGTTCACTCTATTCACTTGATTGATGGCTCCACACTACAACTCAACAACATGTGTCCATCATGCAATGAGGGCCATGTTGTATGAGAAAAATCATCGAGCAGACCATTGGGTGGCTGAAACAATAGTTCAGCTGCCGTAGTTATTCTGGAGAAGCCTGCAGTACAAGCTGGAATGAGTGTTCTGATGTATGACAATCTGCTGTATCCTCCAGAACCTGGTCTTCATGAGGGCACACACCTCGCCTCCAAGGATCTGCTGAGCACCTCAGCAAGAAGGTGGAGGAGGCAGTTCACTCATCCATGTCCTGGCTGGACTGCCAACATCATTTCATTCAAATCCAAAATCCCATTTTATAACACTATCCTCCCTCTGGTACACACCATCACGCACCTCATGGTCACAATGCTAAAATAAAATCCATTACAAAACAACAAAACAGCCAACAGTCCTTATAAAGCTTTACAAATCACCCTTATGCATTCTCTTCATTATTGTCATGTCTTTGCCTGGCCTACTGATCCTACACAGTCCTCCCCAGTCGTTGCAGCATGGCAAATCAGAACAGATTGTTTGAGGACAAAGGGAGATGTGGAATGTTGGATTATGTAGGAACATACTATTATCTGTTATGGTATCAACCCCGTCATGGTCACTCCAACGATGATGAGCAGCTTCTGCTCCAACAGTGTAAAGACATGTCGCCAAGCCGATAGCTTCCCAGTTAATTGCAGCTGCCTCTGGTTGTGCACATCCTTTTCCTGAAAGAGAGTGGGGGAAGTGTGCCAGTGCATGTGACGCAATGTGTTTGAGTGATGTGGCTCTCATGGTTGAATAGCTGGCAGAGCATGCAAGGTGTGAGATGTGTGCATGTAGATTGCAGCAGTGCTACATTGCGAGGGTGAGGCAAAGTAAGTTGTGGTTGCTAGAGGCGGATGGTAGGTGGAGTGTTGGATGTGTGATGCACTGAGCAGTGTGTGTGAGGATAGTGGTTCAGTTGTAAGGACATGGCATTTGAAGGGGAATTCATTGGGTTTGACCATAGGTGTGAAGTAATTAAACTTCCTGTGCCATTGCATCCAGGTGCTCAAGGCAAATGTTATATCCCGCACCTGTCTCACGGGGTAGGGGTGATCCACTACCCCATGGAGCTTGCAGAATATGAGCTCCCCTATAAGGGGGCGGGGACCCTTAACAAGGTTCATACATCGTTGTACAAATAGACCCAGTAGGGAACTACTGGAGCTGTGCATAATAGTTAACGTGGTACATAAAGTAAGTTTTGTTTTTATCTAGAAATTGGTGTGGACTCTTTATTGCTCCCTTCGAAAATTGGCGGCAAGAGGCAGCATTGTTTGCATCCATGATTATCTGTTCCAATTCCTTTCTAAGTGTTTGTCTGCATGGCCTCCTGCCCCGCCCCCCATCTCCCATGGATCCAGGATATCACTCCTCCTCCCCACCTATTTATTTAATTATTTAACCATGGAATCACCATGTTGTTACCAATGTAAGGTAACCAAAACAAATCAATGTGTGAGATTTAAAATATGCTATTAACATGAGGAACTATTTCCGATGCCCTCTTGGCCAATTTCCCACCTTACACACCCGATGAGTGTGAGCTCTTCCAAAACCCGGCTGTCCATATCCCAACTCGCATCAAGCCCCAATCACCCCTGCATTCACTGACCAATATTGACTTCCAGTCTGGCAAGTAGCAACACCCCAGTTTTAAAGTTCTCATCCTTGTTTGCAAATCCCTCCCAGTATCTCTATTTCTGTGAACTCCTCCAATCTCACAAACCTCCAAGATATTTATGGTTCTCTAATTCTGGCTTCTTGAGCATCCCTGATTTCAATCGTCTATCGTGCCGTCAGCCCCAGAGGCCCTAACCTCTGGAATTCCCTCCCAAAAACTCTCCAACTTTCTATTCCTCCTTTAAGGCACTCCTTAAAATTATATATTTGGTAAGGTTTTGGTCAGCTGTCCAAGTGCTGCATTATGAGGCTCAGTGTCATATATTCTTGAAAATGCTCATGAGACATGTCGTTACTTTAAACCTCCAAATAAATGAAAGTAGTTGTTGGCATATTAACTAATCACCAACTGGTAACTGATTCATTTGGCACAGAGAGGCCCTGACCAGAATTCTGTGGAATTTGTGCGGATACTTAAATACACAACAGATCAATGACCTCCTCAGCAGGTAATTACAATCTTTAAATACATTCCAATGCTTTTTCTGCTCGTAATTGGAGATTAATGAATGCAATGGTTAGGTGTACTTGGGGGAAGATCTCAGTGGGGTACTGCAAGTACGTCCCCTAATTATTCCCCATTTTGTCACCATTGATTGGCTGCCAAGACACACTGGCTGTTTCGGTGGACGCCATCAGTGGAGAGGGCACATTAATGTCTAAGGCAATGATATAGATTTATAATTACTCTCTGAGGAATTAAGAGCATGAAATTCAAGGAAGGAAGTCAGTTTTTTCTCAAGTTTAGAATGTCGCTTATTTTTGGCCTCTCTCCAGATTTTCTCATCCCGCCCGTGACTCTGGCTGCCCCTGGTCAGAGTGGAAGACCCTCAGCCCAAGTACCCATTTGAAGAAGAACACGGGAGCTCCCCCCAGGCTCACATTTAACCTTCAACCAACATTATTAAATCAGGTTTTAAAGAAAAAAAAAAATCGCATCGCTGTTTGTGGGATCGCGCTGTGCACAAAACCAGCTTCAGATGAAAAGGTCCTGCCTCTGTTAAGTCTGGTCACTGAACTTCATATTTCATTCCTATTAGGCGAGACACTTCACAAAACTGTAATACTTTACACTAACTTAACAAGTTGTTAAGTTTCAATCATTTTAATCACATCTATCTCAACATCTTGTTCTGGCAGTAAACTGCAGGTCAGAATAGATAGAATTGGGCAAGAAGTCTAAATGGTTTCTTCTACCAAACTCTCAAGTGGAATATGCAAATGCTTATATTCAGGTTTGAGACATCAATCATTTGCATTTATGTAGCACCTTTCAGAATCTCATATAGCTAGTGAAGTACATTTTGAAATGCAGTCACTTTAGTAATGCAGAAAATCTGTCGCCAATTTTTGCACAGCAAGCTCCCACAAACAATAATAGATAAAAACAAGAAATGCTGGATAAACTCTGCAGGCCTGGAAGCACCTGAGGAGGGAGAAACATAATTAACATTTTGAGTCCTTATGACTCTTCTACAGAACTGAAGAGAGGTGGAAATGTATGAATTATATAGTTGAAGAGGCGGTGGAGGAAGTGAGGCAGAATAGAAGAACAGGGATAGGTTGGAGCGAAGAAGAGATTAACAAAGGACATAAGATAAAGGGTAATAGTTAATGGTATCATTAAGGACTGAAGAATGCTAATAAGGTTATCTTACCTTTTGCCACTATTAGCATTCTTCAGTCCTCAATGGCACCATTAAAATCCCCCTTGTCTTGTGTCCAGAACACTTTTGTCAATCCCCTTTTGCTCTGATCGAACCCTGTCCTTCTATTCTGCGATTTTACAGCCAGATGCCGTTCCCACTGCTAACCCTCCCCATTTATCCAGCCTGGGACTGGTACCAATATGCACCAACATGCCTGCTTCAGTGACTGGATTCTTTCATAGACAACAAGTGCTGGAGCGGGACTTGAACCCTGGGACCTTCCAGCCCAGAGGCAAGAGAGCTACCCACTTCGCCAGTCCAAAAGAAGAGTGTTCCAATATCAATCTTTGCCTTTTATTACTCTGGAAGTTTAGTTCGATATAATTTTTTAGGTTAACCTCGAGTACTCACTAAGGTCTTGTTCCAGAGCTGAAAAGTCCAGTTTGCTCTCATTGTCCTTTGGAGCTTAGTCTTCTCTGAAGACAAACCTGAATCCTGGTTCCCATTTTTGTGGCAAAAGTTCAGCCTATTGATCGCGAATCTGCTCCTGGAAAATTATTGGAAATTTGTCACGTTCCTTACCCTGAGCACCATGTTTTTGCCGACCTATACGTCTCCTAATATTGGTACTCTTGTCCTGTTGCACAGCTTTGAAAAGTTTGCTCATCTATCTCCTCCTCAGTTCAAGCAAAAACCTCCCACCAATGTAATTACTGCCTCTCTGTTCCCCAACTCAAACCAAATCGATTCAATCCTAGAACCATCCTGTCAGTCTTTCGTAACATCCTTAATATCTCCACTCACCCATCTCTTTTCCCTTCTCTTACATTCCTGAATAGTTGCTCGGCAGGAATACTAAGAACCCCTTTCTGGCTTTATCTGAGCCATGTATCTGTTAATGTAGCCACATTTTAAATCCCGTGTTGCAGCCCACCAAGCTTGGTTATACTATGGAGTGGACACAGATTTAGATACAGCTTAATGCTGCCGTAGTCACTTTTGTTATTTTCCTCCATCCTGTCCCTGTGATTTCAGAGGTATTTCTAATTTTATTGCTGTTAAATCTCTCCATCCTCCCTATCAATACAAGCTAACGTCTCAGTGAGATCATTTGTTCTGTCCACCTTGTACAGGAGCTCGTGCTCCCTGAACCAGTCCCAATGCTCCAAGAATCAAAAACTCTGCCCCTTGCACCATTTATCCAGCCATGTATTTACTTGCACTAGCTTCCTGTTTTTATATTGATTAGTATCTGGCACTGGGAGTAATCCTGAGATTACTAACTTTGTGGTCCTTTGTTAAGTGCTTTGCTTAGCTCCTCAGTTTTTATAGCTGTGCTATTGGCTCCAACATGAGCCATAAATTCTGGCTGTACCCGGTTCCTCAGAACATGTCCTGCATCCGTTTGGTGATATCCTCGACCCTAATACCAGGGGGGGCAACATACCCCAGGGGAATCTGTGGTTACAGGCAAGCCTTGTCATGCCCCTAACTAGCGAATCCTTTTTGACTACACCATTTCCACCCATTCATTTTTGTCAAATATAGTCAAACCACTGCAGTGCTGGAGGTTTAATTCTTATTGGTTTCCTCCAAGTTCCATCTCCCCTGAAAATTGCTTAACGTGACAGAAATTTTGGGGTCAATTGCACTGTCCGTGTCCCTTTCTCTCCTACCTTGTGGCTATTGTGTTTTTGTTCAGTGACTTCCTCATGACAGAACAGATATTTTATGATGATAGTTAGATAATTATTAAGCTTTGTCTCTCTTTAATCTCTATGTAGTTTTGGAATGGTTGGCTTATCGCGATTCCCCTTTGCGGACTTTGTGAGCCGTTTCCAGAATACTGAGGTAAGCAGAGGAAGCATGAAGGGAACCTTCCTTCCCCAAAGTACATTTATTAAGAAGGAATGAAAGAACTTGGACTTTGCTGAAAAGAGAGACATGATGCTGAAGCTTTTCACCTTACCCTCATCAGGACAAACACAAGAATACCAAATTGCAAAAACCTGAGAAAAGGGTGCCGATTGGTTGGTAAGCCAACTCTGATTGGCCAAGGCATTGTCATTAGAAAGCAATAGGGAACTGTAGACTCCTCAAGCCCCCGGGTAATTCAAAAATGATGCAAGGCTTGAACATGTCTCTCTTGTTTGCAGAGAATGGGTCATTGTGTATGAATGTATGTCGCTTCTAGCAAGCGTAAGTGAGCCAAGTTATAAGCTCGACTGATTATCTTAAATTGGTTGTTAGCAGAGCTATTAGTGCACTCAGGATTGCATTTGTCTTGATGAGTGCAACATAAAATCTTCAGCGACATGTCTCTTTTCAACAATATTCAACTTGTGTACTGCCAAGCAACTGAAAGAACATGAATTTCTATAGCACCCTTTCACAACCTCTGAATGTTCCAAAGCACTTTGTAGCCAATGAAGTAACTTTTGAAGTGTAGTCACTGTTTTGAAATATCAAATGGGCAGCCAATTTACATACAGTAAGCTCCCACCACCAACAATGCAATAATGAGCAGAGATTCAGGTGCAGGTTGAGGGACAAATATTTTAGAGGAGATTCGGGAGAACGCCCTTGCTCTTCAGAATGGAGAAATTGGATCTTTTATGCCCACCTAAGAGTATTGAGGGGGCTTCAGTTTGACGTCTCATCTGAAAGATGACACCTCTAACAATGAAGCACTCCCTCAGCAATCCATTGGGGCTTCAGCCTAGAATTTGTGCTCAAGTCTAGAGTGGGGCTGAATGCAGAACTTCCTGATGTAGAAGCAAGAGTGAGTTGCAGCCCTGCCATGGGTTGAATATCTACCCTTTTTTGAAAGTCGTTGGTGCAGGCTAACATTTTCAGGTTGTAGGCAATGATACACGATTTCAGAGTGATTCTTCAGTGCAGGTAACTGGCCCAGCTAAACAAGATGAATGCCAATCTGCAAATCCGCCCAACACATGCCAATGGCAGGCGGTAAGAGTGGGAAAGGTTCTTGGTCAGCCATGTAATGGGAAGAAACTTGGAGCCTCGACCATCACTCTCCATAGCTGCAGACCACAACATGCTTGTAAATGTGCATCTTGCCGCAGCAACTCAGACTCCTCAGGGGACAGTTTGTTCAGTTGGCTGAATGACTGATGTGGATCAAATTGGTGTCAGTAGCTCTGGGGTGAATTCCCTATTCTAGTTAGGGAGGATTTGGGACCTGCATACTTACCCAACTGTGGTGGCGATCGTGGTGATATACAAAATAGGAGCAGGAGTTGGCCATTCGGCCCTTCAAGCCTGTTTGGCCATTCAATATGATCATGGCTGATCCTCTATCGCAGTGTTTTTCAAACTTTTTTCCAGGGAGCCATTTTTACCAACCGGCCAACCTTCGTGACCCATGCCGGCCAACATTCGGACCCACCATTTTCTCTTGCCTTTAATGTGAGAGGTGAGCCTGCTTGGTCCTCACGATCTCACTCCGATCAGGTTGACAGGAGAAGAGGGCTATGCTCATATCAGGTGCAGGATTCGCGAGTCCCACTTTGAAAATGCCTGCTGTATCTCAACCCCACACTCCAACATCCTCCCCATTCCCCTTGACATCTTTGAGTATAGAAAACTATCTATTTCCTTCTTAAATATATTTAGTGACTTGGCCTCCAGTCTTTTGTGGTAGAGAATTTCACAGGTTCACTATTCTCTGAGTGAAGCGGTTTCTCCTCATCTGAGTAATAAATGGGCGATCCTGTAACTGTGACTCCATGGGCGCGATTCTCTACACCCGCGTCGGTTGGGAGAATCGCCTGGGCCGCCAAAATTTCCCGCGACGCCGGTCCGATGCCCCCCCGCGATTCTCCCAAGCGGCGGGAATGGCCCCGTCGGGTTCCGCGGGCCGCAGGCCGGAGAATCGCCCGAGACACCCAAAATGGCGATTCTCCGGCTCCCCTGCTATTCTCAGGCCCGGATGGGCCGAGCGGCCAGCCCAAAACGGCAGGTACCCCCCGGCGCCGTCCACACCTGGTCGCTGACGTCGGGAACAGCGTGGGAACGCTGGGGCGGGGGGGGCGGCCTGCCGGGGTGGCGGGGTGATCCTGCACCGGGGGGTACCTCAAATGTGGGGTGGCCCGACGATCGGTGGGCACCGATCGTCGGGCCGTCCTCTCTGAAGGAGGACCTCCTTTCTTCTGCAGCCCCGCAAGATCCGTCTGCCATCTTCTTGCGGGACGGACTCGGAGAAGACGGCAACCATGCATGCGCGGGTGACGCCAGTTATGCGGCGCCGGCCGCGTCATGTATGCGGCGCCGCCTTTATGTGGCGACAAGGCCTGGCGCATGTAAATGACCCGGCCCCGCTCCTAGCCCATTATCGGGCCCTGAATCGGTCGGGATAGGAGCCGTTTTGCGCCGTCGTGAACCTCGACGGCGTTCACGACGGCGTGGGCACTTCGACGCGGGATTGGAGAATCCCGCCCCCGGTTCTAGAATCTCCTTGTTCTTACTCCCCTCCGATCTAGACACCCCCCCCCCATCCCCCCCATCCCCTCACCCCCACCCAGCCGGAGGAAACAACATCCTGTGTTCTGTCTGTCCAGGCCTGTCAGCATTTTATGTTTCAATTAGATCGCCTCTCATTCTTCTGAGTTCCAGCGAATACAGTTCCACTTGACCTAGTCTCTCTTTATATGACAATTCTGCCATCCCAGGAATCAGTCTGGTGAACATTTGCTGCGCTCCCTCTATGTCAAATATATTCTTTCTTCGATAAGAAGACCAAAACTGCACACAATACTCCAGGTGTGATCCCTGTACAGCAGTAAGACATCTCTGCTCCTGTACTCAAGTCCTCTTGCAATGAATGCCAACACATTATTTGCCTTCTAACTGATCGCTGTATTTGTATGCCTACTTTCAGTAACTGGTGTACTAGGACACCCAGGTTCCTTTTTCTTTTTGGCTAATCCACCTACCCTGCACATCTTTATGTTGTGGAGGCGAAACCCATGCAAACATGGGGAGAATGTGCAAACTCCACACGGACATTGAGCCAGAGCCCGGATCGAACCTGGGACCTTGGCACCGTGAGGCAGCAGTGCTAACCACTGTCCACCGTGCTGCCTGCCCAGGTCCCTTTTCACTTTAACATTTCCCAATCCATCACCATTTCGATAATACTCTGCCACTCTGTTTCTACGTCCAAAGTGGATAATTTTACATTTATCCACATTACGCTGCACCTGCCATGTATTTGCCCGCCCACTCAAGTTGCCTCTTAACATCCTCTTCACCACTCACATTCCCACCAAATTTCATGTCATCAGCAAACTTGGGTTGGTCCTGCCTTTGGGCAGAGAACTAATCTAACTGTGGTCTTGGTCACTTCTGATGTTGATCATTTAGCACAATGGGTCTTACCTTCAGCCAATATTTGTAAATGACATTTATTACTTTGAAGTTTTGTCCCATAGGTTGGGAAGACTGAGTGGATAACGAACGTTCAACCAAAACAATTGCAGGAGAATGGGGCCAAGAATGCCAGAAATTGTTTTCTGCTGCAAAAATCAAGTAAAGTTGAAGAAAACGTTCAAAATCATCTCACTTTACTTGAACAGAAAGTACACGAGAGGTGAATGTTGCAGAGCAAAACAATAATATTTGATATTTTTTGGTGATTTATTAACATAGTGAAAGAGTTGGTGTGGAAATGACTCTTGGAACCATCACAAGCCCATCGCTTGCGTCAAATATTTGAGATTTTAAAAAAGACTTGCATTTCTGTAGCACCTACTACAACCTCAGGAAGTCACAATTAATTTCACAGCTGATGAGCTACTTATGAGGCATTGTCACTGTTGTAATGTAGGAAACAGGACAGCCAATTTGAGCATATGATTATCCCAGAAACAACAATGTGATAAACCTTCAGGTGGACAAAGAAGATCCCATGACATGAAACAGAGCAGAGGGAATCGCACTGATGTTCCAGACAACATTCATCCCTCAATCAATATTGTTGAAACAGATAATTTAGTGATGATGGTATTGTATTTTGTGGGAACTTGCAGTGTGGAAATTGGTTTCTTACAATACAATACCAAAAGTGATGACAAAGTAATTAAGGGATATGGGGAAAAGGCGGGATCAGGGTATTGAACTTGATGATCAGCCATGATCATAATGAACGGCGGAACAAGTTCAAAGGGTCAAATGGCCTCCCCCTGCTTCTATTTTCTCTGTATGTTTCTGTGTAAAAGGTTTTCATTTGTTGTGGGAAGTTGATAATAGTGCCATGCATTTCAGGGTTAAAGAGATGGCTAGTAGATCAATATTTGCACCTAGCTCATACAATCTTAGAAATGACAGCACCAAAGAAGGCCATTTGCTCTATTGCTCCTGTTCTATCACTTCCAGCTAATCCCCTTTCCCTCCCTTTTCTTCATATCCTTCTAAATTTGCCCCTTTAAATACCTATCTAATTCCCCTTTGAATGTGCTTTCTTTTCAATAGCCAGTTGCAGTAAAGCACCTTTGTCCTAAAACCCCATCGTCTTATTTGAGAAAGAAACCTCAACAGTCAACATCTATCAGGCTTATTTTATACATAGGTATTTTATTCATATTTCCATGTTGTCACATCAAACATAAACTGGTGAATATCAAGAATGTAATATCTGTGGCCCCCCCCCCCCCCCCCCCCCCACCCCAGGTGGGTTTCCTTCACCTGGATATTACAAGCCTGTTATAAATCTCATCAACATGATGTCACGTCAAAAAGGGGGAAGATCCCAATGTGAGTGGATTATACGGTGGGGAAGACTGAATGATATGATAATCTATTTAAATGATCTTCCTGGCTTTTCTGGGTGGGAACCTCATTACGTCAGTGGTAGTGGGGTGGGGACAATTGCGCCACGCGATCTCGCCACCGAGATTCTTGTTTCAGAGATCTTGTGGGTGTAAAATCCCGGCTATGCTTCTGTACAAATGTTCCCATGCGCGTGGACTAATAAATGAACCCTCAATGGGGTTTCCCAATCCCTTATGAGCGATTCGTGTCTTTATGTCATAAAAACGTGATTATTATGTTACTGAGTTAATAGATCAAAGAACATGAGCTCATGAGTGGCACGGTAGCACAGTGGTTAGCACTGTTACTTCACCCCACCAGGGTCCCAGGTTCGATTCCCGGCTTGGGTCACCGTCTGTGTGGAATCTGCACATTCTCCCCACGTTTGCGTGGGTTTCCTCCGGGTGCTCCGGTTTCCTCCTACAAATCCCGAAAGATGTGCTTGTTAGGTGAATTGGACATTCTGAATTCTCCCTCTGTGTACCCGAATAGGCACCGGACTGTGGCGACTGGGGTATTTTCACAGTAACTTCATCGCAATGTAAGCCTACTTGTGACAATAATAAAGATTATTATTCCATCATGACAGTGTAAGAACTTGAATTTATGTTTGTTATTCTTTCATGGGATTTGGATGTTACCCTTGAAAAGGTGGTGGTGAGTTACTTGTAGTGTTCAATGGTTTAACTGATCTGTATTTTATTATGTTAGTTTGTTGACTAATCAATGATTGATTGTGTGCCTGAACTGTGCTTGATTGATTAAACCTTGGAGTAGCCTCTGTGTGCTAAAATAAACAGAAACGTCCAGAAAGACTTGAGAAGCCAGAGTTGTGAAAATATGTATAGAAGTCTTGTGATTACTGAGTGGTAGTAAATAAATTGATTGTAGATGTAGAACTAGTGTCAACCTGCATCCTGAAGTAAATCAGATATACAAAATATACTATATTGCCTTCTTGAATCACTGCAGTCTATATGGTGTAGGTAGATTCATCAAAGTGCTGTTAGGGAGCAAGTTCCAAGATTTTAACCCAGTGACTGAGAAGGAACAGTGAAATAATTCTAAGTCAATCATAGATAATCATAGAATCCCTACAGTGCAGAAGGAGGCCAATCAGCCCATCGATTGGCCTCAAACCAATCGAAAGAGAACTCTACCTAGGCCCACTCCCAGCCCTTTCCCTGTAAAACATGCATTGAACATGGCCAATCTACTTAACCTACACATCTATGGACACTAAGGGGCAATTTAGCATGGCCAATCCACCTACCCTGCACATCTTTGTACTTTGGGAGGAAACCAGAGCACCCGGAGGAATGCCATACAAACATGGGGAGAACATGCAAACTCCACACAGACAGTCACTCAAGGTCGAAATCGAACCTGGGTCCCTGACGCTATGAGGCAGTAGTGCCGATGTGGCACTGTGCTGCCAGTCAAGATGGTGTGTGTGCCTTGGGGGGGGGGGGGGGGGAGTACAAGGTTTTTTTATTCACTCATGGGATGTGGGTGACGCTGTCAGAAATTTTGCCGATCTCTACTTGCCTCTTAGCTGAATAGGCCATTTCAGAGGTCATTTAAGAGTAATTGCTGTGGATCTGGAGTCACATGTAGGCCAGACTAGCTAGGGATAGCATATTTCCTTCTATAAAGGACACAACAATGGTTTCATGGTCATCATTTAGACTTTCAATTCCAGCTTTTTAAAAATTGAACACAAATTTCATCATCTGTGGTGGTGGGATTCGAACCCATGTCGCCAGAGTCTTTGGGTCTCTGGATTATTAGACCAGTGAAATTATCAATAGACCACCATGTCCCCGGCTTTAAAGCTGGAAACAGCTAACAACAGAAATGACCATGTGGCTGATGGATTGTCATAAAAATGCCTTGATTGGTTCATTAATGCTCTTTCGAGAAGGAAACCTATTATTCTCACCGATGACCTCCATGTGCCTCCACTCCCACACCAATGTGGTTGTATTTTACCTGTTCTCTGAAATGGCAGTGTTAGCCTCCTTATTTAAGGAAGGGATGTTGACGCAAGAGAAGCAGTTCAGAGAAGGTTCATTGGATTAATACCAAAATGGGTGGGTTGTTTCATGAGAAAAGGTTGGGCAGGCCAGGTTTGTATCGATTGAAGTTTAGAAGAGTAAGAGGTGACTTGATTGAAATCTTTAAGAGCTTGGGGGGTATTGACAGGGTGGATGTGAAGAGGATATTTCCTCTTATGGGACAATCTAGAATGAGTGTCACTGTTTAAAACTAAGGGGTCGCCCATTTGAGACAGACATGAAGTTTTTTTCACTCAGAGGGTAATGAGTCTTTGGAACTTTCTTCCTGGAAAGACAGTGGGGGCAATTCTCCGATATGAACGCCGTCGCGTTTCACGATGGCATGAACAGAGCCCGGGCACGACCTATTCTGGCCCCCACAGAGGGCCAGCACAGCGCTGGAGCGGTTCACATCGCTCCAGCGTCCTTACGCGGCGTCAAATAGGTGTCGCGCCAACCCGCGCATGCGCAGTTGGGGCAGCCCAATCCTGCACATGTGCAGTTGGGCCGCGCCATCCTGCGCATGCACGGGGAACATCTTACGCACGCCGACCCCTGACCAACATGGCGCCGGTGTTCTGGGGCCGCGCGTGGAAGGAGGTAGGCTCGGGGGGGAGGGGGGGTGGAGGCCGGCCCGCCGATAGGTGGGCCCCGATCGCGGGCCAGACCCCATCGGAGGCCACCCCGGTGAAGGAGCCCCCCTCCCGCCCCCACAGGCCGCCCCCCCCCCCCCCCCCCCCCAGCGTTCCTGCAGAGTTCCCGCCGGCAGCGACCAGGGGTGGACGGCGGGAACCTGTCGTGTCGTAGTGGCCGCTTGGCCCATCCGGGCCGGAGAATCGCCACTCGCCGGATCTCCGAGCGGCCCGGTGCGAATCGCGCGCCACTGGTTTCCGGGGGATGGGAGAATCGCGTGCGGGGGTCGGGGAGGCTTGGCACGATTCGCACGGTGCCTCGCCGATACTCCCACCCGGCATGGGGGGGGGGGGGGGTGGAGAACAGCCCCCAGCGAAGCAGATCTTTAAGGCAGAGATATATAGTTTCTTGATTAACAAGGGGGTGAAAGCTTATCAGGGGTAAGTGGGAAGTCACAATCAGATCAGCCATGATGTTATTGAATGACGGACCAGTGTTGAGGGGCTGAGTAGCCTACTCCTAATTTATTTGTATACTCAGAAAAATTTGCAGAGATACAGGGGAAAAGATAGGGGAGTGGGACTAGCTGAGTTGCTCTTCCAGAGAGCTAGCATGGCTATGATAGGTTGAATGGCCTCCTTCTGTGCTGTAACCATTCTATGATTCAATGACTGACTCTCCAACGTCTTTATTTTGATTGTTTTTCAGTGGATATTCACTGGAATCCCACTTCCCACCATCCTGTCTGGAACCTGGGGGAGTCATTACACCTGAACAACTAAAGCAAGCCCTCAACAGCATGGGGTTTGTCATGAACAATGTGGAATTCAACATTCTCTGGCTGAGGTGAGGAAAATTACCGGATATTTCAGATTGTCCTGAATGATTGTCCTGAACTTAAACCATGTGTGCTGAATAACCACACATTGAGACAGAAACAGAGAATATTGGAGACACATGGCAGGTCAGTCGGTACAGAGAACAGAGCAGATAAAGTTTCAGACATACAACCTCCCACGCCCCAAACATTAATTTGTCGGTTCTCCCCACTGATCCCACCGGCCCCCTGTCAGATTCTGGTACAATCTGGTACAGCCTCTGTGATATTGTGATTTTTCTATCTTGCATAGGAAATATCACACAGGCACATCGAGAGGGGATAATTATAACGGGGGATCAATGCTTACGAAGCAAAATAAGGGACACTTCGACTGTGGGACAGTTTCTGGGGATGGGGTGGATGGTGCTGATGACCTTGTGAGTGGGGTTGTAAGAACGGGGTGGGGTGGTTGGTAACCATCAGAGTACGGGGGTTGGTGTTCAAGATGAGAGGACGATGAGGAGACCATATGGTCTTGAGACCTAATAGCAGGGGAGAGGGGTAACATCTTGTTCAACCATTATCATCTCCCTGCTGGTCAGCTCACTTCCTTGCAGCCCCAGCTGACTTCCAGGATCGACTACCCACAGGTTGTCCTAGAAATACCGGACAAAAGGCAAACCCTTAAGAGATACAGGAGAAACAGTCTAAATAAAGGGCAGTCCCTTAAATTACAGGACAGTAGGTTCCCTTAAACTGTTGGTGGTAGGGGGATGACATGATATTATGCTGATTGTGGTAATATACCCCAGTATTAGATATAATATGATACACTCTGTACTTCATTCGGTCACCTGAACTGGGAGTCAAAGGTCAGACAGCACATGTAACTGTAAGCTATAAACAGGCTGCAGGCCTGCATTGGGTCCAGGTTCTGTTCTTAATTGAGTTAGTTTACAATAATGATATGGGTTATCCTGTAACATAGAAAACTAGAAGCAGGAGTTGGCCATTCAGCCCTTCGAACCTGCTCCACTATTCATCATGATCATAGCCGATCATCCAACTCAATAGCCTGTTCCCGCTTTCTAACCATATCCTTTGATTCCTTTAGCCCCAAGAACTCTATCTAACTCCTTCTTGAAAACAGACAGGGCAGGATTCTCCATTCTGCCAGCCCCGATTTCCTGCACGGCACGTCCTTGCTAGCAGCGGGATTCTCCGTTCCTTCAGCTGGCCAATGGGGTTTCCCATTGTGGCCACCCCATGCCGTCAGGAAAATTGCGGGCGTCGGTTCGCTGCCGGAGAAGCGGAGGATCCCGCTGACAATACCACAGACAATGTTTTAGCCTCAACTGCATTTTGCAGTAGCAGATTCCACAGGCTCACCACTCTCTGTGTGAAGAAATTTCTCTCCATCTCAGTCCTAAATTGTTTCCATATCCTTAGACTGTGACCCCTGATTCTGGACTCACCCACAATCGGGAACATCCTTCCTGCGTCTATATCTGTCTAGTCCTGTTAGAATTTTATGGGTTTCTATGAGATACACCCTCATTCTTCTAAATACCAGCGAATATAATCCTAACTAATTCAACCTCTCCTCATGTGTCAGTCCCGCCATCCCAGGAATCGCTAAACTCCCTCAATAGCAAGAACATCCTTCCTTCGATAAGGAAACCAAAAATGCACACAATATTCCAGGTGTGATCTTACCAAGGCCCTTTATAATTGCAGCAAGACATCCCTGCTTATGTTCTCGAATCCTCTCGCTAGGAAGGGCAATACATAAGTTGGCTTCTTCACCACTTGCTCAGCCTGCAGGCTTACCATCAGAAACTGGGGTATGAGGACACCCAGGTCTTGCTACACAATCCCTCTCAATTTACAGCCATTCGGATAATAACCTGCCTTCCTTCTTTTGCTACCAAACTGGATAACCTCATATTTATTCACATTACACTGCAAACCTCGTACATTTGCCCACTCACTCAGCTTGGCTAAATCACACTGAAGCATTTCTGTATCCTCCTCACAGCTCCCCCTCCCACCCAGATTTATGTCATCTGCAAATTTGAAGATATTGGGAGCGATTGAATGGCCGCGTTGCGCCTATCTCGGTGACGCCACGAGGCCATTAAATCTCTAACGAGACATCACAATCTAGGTGCCGCCCTCGCTGAGTGAGATCCAGGTTTACATATTTAAGTGAGCCGTTAGGCTCACTTAAATATGTCGGTGCCCCATGCTCCCGAGGTCTGGGAATGAACGCCCATGCTTGGGAGACCTCGCCATGCTGGTGTGTAGATTTTCCGGCCATGCGGATTTATTGGCCTTCCAGCCCACCAGTTTCCCCAACACAATTTCCCTACTAATATTAATTTCTTTCAGTTCCTCCCTCTCACTAAACCCTGTGTTCCCCAACATTTCTAGTATGTTATTTGTGTCCTCCTTTGTGAAAACAGAATCAAAGTATGTACTTAGTTGCTCAGTCATTTCTTTGTTCCACAGTATAAATTCCCCTGTTTCTGACTGTAAGGGACCTACATTTGTCTTTACCAATCTTTTTCTCTTCACATACCTACAGAAGCTTTTACAGTCAGTTTTTATGATCCCCATAAGCTTACTCTCATATTCTATTTCCCCCTCCTTAACCAATCCCTTTCTCCTCCTTTGCTGCTCCCACTCCTCAGGTCTGTTGTTTTTTTCTGGCCACTTTGTATGCCCCTTCCTTACATCTAATACTGTCTCTAATTTCCCTTGTAAGCCACGGTTTCGTGACTTGTCCCATTTAACCTTTGCGCCAGACAAGAATAAACAACTGTTGCAGTTTACCCATGGGCTCTTTGAATGTGCCATTGTCTTTCCACCATCATTGCATTCCCCAATACATCATAGCCAACTCGTGCCTCATACCATCGTAGATTCCTTTAATTAGATTCAGGAACCTAGGGCGGGATTCTCCGACCCCCCACTGGGTTGGAGAATCGCCGGGGGGGGCAGCGTGAATCCCGCCTCCGCCAGCTGCCAAAGTTTACAGCGCCGGGGTTTTGGTGGGGGTGGGAATCATGCTGCGCCGGTCAGCGGCCGCTGACAGGGGCCCCCCTCCCCGGCGATTCACCGGCCCGCGATGGGCCGAGTGGCCGCCCGTTTTCGGCGGGTCCCGCCAGCGTAAATCACAACAGGTCCTTACTGGTGGGACCTGGCTCCACGGGTGGCCTGCAGAGTCCTCGGAGGGGCACGGGGGGATCTGGCACCGTGGGGCCCACCGATCCGCGGGTGGGTCTGTGCCATGGGGGCACTCTTTCCCTCCACACCGGCCGCTGTCAACCTCCGCCGTGGCCGGTGCGGAGAAGAACCCTCCTGCACATGCGCTGGGATGACGTCAGCACACGCTGGCACTCCTGCGCATGCGCCAACTCACAGTGGCCAGTGGAGGACCATTCGGCGCCGGTTGGCGTGGCGCCAAGCCCTTCAACGCCGGCTGGCGCGACGCCAAACACTCCGGCGCCGGCCTAGCCCCTGAAGGTGCGGAGGATTAGGGTTAGGGTTTGGCCCGCCCCGTCTGTTCGCGGAGAATCCCGCCCCTAGTCTCAGAATCAACTATGTCGCTCTCCACCTACATGAACAATTCTAACATATTATGATCACTCATCCCCAGGAGACCTTGTACAATTAGATTGCCAATGATTCCTTTCTCATTACACAATACCCAGGGCGGGATTCTCCCAGCCCTGCGCCGGGTCGGAGAATCCCTGCGAATTGGCCACACCGCCCTGACGCGAATTGGCCACACCGCCCGGGTCGGAGAATCGGCGCAATTGGCACCAGCGTGGTTGGCGCGGCGCCGATCACGGGCCGCTCTATGCGGCTGGCCCGCCAATTCTCCGGCCCGGATGGGCCTAGCGGCTGTAGGAAAAGTGCCGAGTCCCGCCGGCACCATTCTAACCTGCTCTGGGCCCGATGGACCTCAGCGTGTAAGGATCGGGTGGCGGCCTGTGGGCGCTAGGGGGGGCCGACTCCAGGGGGGGCCTCCGGTGTGACCTGGCCCGCGATCGGAACCCACCGATCTGCGGGCCAGCCTCTGTGGCTGGGGGCCTCCTATCCTACGCGCCGGCCCCTGTAGTCCTGCGCCATGTTGCATCGGGACCGGCGCGTTGAAGGAGGCCACTGCGCATGCACGTGTTGGCACCGGCGCCACTGCGCATGTCCTCGTTGGCGCCGATGCAACTGCGCATGCGCAGATCCCGCGGCCGGGGATCTGCAGCTGCAGCGGGAGCGGCGCAAACCGCTCCAGCGCCATGCTGGCCCCATGTAGTCTGTGACGGTGGTGGCATACTCATTTAATTTGGTCGCTGAGTTCTTAAATATGGACCAGTCACTGTCTCTAAGCAGTCACGTAAGAGCTCTTCTGTTTTCTCGGACAAGCACTGCACGACCTTCTTAGCTGGATTCTCCCGCTTGAGTTTCTGCTTGTATGCCGGGAGAAGGAGCACCGTCTTATGGTCTGATTTCCCAAAGTGCGGTCGGGGGATGGAACGATAGGCGCCCTTGATTTTTGAGTAGCAGTGGTCAAGAGTGTTGTCACCCCTGGTGGGACAGGAGATGTGCTGGTGGAATTTTGGCAGTACACTCTTGAGGTTGGCCTTGTTGAAGTCTCCGGCCACGATGATCAAGGCCTCCGGGTGTTCTGTTTCTATAAGCTTTTCTTTTTCTTAGAATCCCTGCAGTGCAGCAGGAGGCCATTTGGCCCATCAAGTCTGCACTGACCCTTTGAAAGAGAGGCTATTTTTATTGGTGTAGACGGAAGACCGTGAATGAACATTCCACATTGAGTGGATCCAAGTACATCTCTGTTGCCATCGAATCAGCAACCGGATTCTCACCCCAAGTTAAATTTAGTTCAATAACTCAGGGAAGAAATGGTTAACAATACCCTCCACTGCCTGACATGTCAAAAATGTTGCACTTAGACTTTGAATTATCCAATACATATTGTATAGACTCGAGTACTGTAGAAAAAAAGAGACATGCCATTGAGGTTGTTCCTCTTGCTCACATCAGGACAGATACAGGAACACCAAATTTCAAAGGAAACACCCATTTATACTGTATGATATCCAATAAATGACATTAAGCAAAGTGGAAAATTTGATGAGAGGGATGAGCGAAATTTATTCTGTAACTTTCAGGAAGAGAATAAATCTGAGCTGAGCTTGCGAACCAAAAATAAAGATGTTGGAATAATTCAAAAATCGGACGTGCATTGAATTGCTTTTTCACTACTCGCACTGTTCGAAGGTCTACATTTCTATCGTGTTTTTCATGTTTTCAGATGTCCCAAACTGTTTACAGCCAATGAACTACTTTTGAAGTTTAGTCTTGTAGGAAACACAACAACCAATTATTGCACAGCAAGATCCCACACGCAGCAGTGTATCAAATGATGAAAGATAGTGGGGGCGATTCTCCGATATTGAGGCCAAGTGTTCGCGCCACTGTGAACGGCGTCGCGTTTCATAACATCGCGAACAGGGCCCGGGCATGACCGATTCTGGCCCCCATAGGGGGCCAGTATGACGCTGGAGCGGTTCACGCCACTCCAGCCTCCTTACGCGGTGCCAAATGGGCGCCGTGCTAACCCGCGCATGAGCAGTTGGGCCAGCTCAATCCTGCGCATGCGCAGTTGGGCCGCACCATCCTGCGCATGCGCGGGGAACTTCTTACGCGCGCCGGCCCTGACCCAACATGGGGTCGGTGTTCAGGGGCCGGCCGGGCCGGAAAGTAGGCCCGGGGGGGGGAGAGGACGGCCCGTCTATCGCTGGGCCCCGAACGCGGGCCAGACCCCATCGGAGGCCCCCCCCCGGTGAAGGAGACCTCCTCCACCCCTCACAGGCCACCCCCTGAGCATTCTGGAGAGTTCCCGCCGGCAGCGACCAGGGGTGAACAGCGCCGGCGGGACTCTGTCGTATCGGCGCGGCCGCTTGGCCCATCCGGGCCGGAGAATCGGCGGCCCCGACGATTCCAGTGGCCGGCGCTGCGCCAAACGCACCAGCGCAAATAGCACTGATTTTCCGCACCTCGGAGAATCGTGCGCCGGCGTCGGGGCGTCATGGCTCGGTTGCGCTGTTTCTCCGGCCCGGCGTGGGGCTCGGAGAATCGCCCTCAGTCTGTTCTCAATGTTGATTGAGGGATAAATATTGGCCAGGAGGATACCCCTGCTCTTCTTCATTGTCGTAGACTTTTGCATCCATCTTAGAAGTCAGACAGGGCCACAGTTTAGTGACTCATCTGAAATACAGCACCCCTGAGAGTACAGCACTCCCTCTGACACCAGACGTATCAGCCTGCATTTGTTCTGTAACTCAGAACTGAAGGTGCTACTGAGGCGCAGCTGAAATGTGGAGACAGCTATTTCACACGGAGGAAAATCCTGCATAGATGCAGTGAAACAAGTGGCCAATCAATCTGAATTTACCCCCCTTGGTTGCGCATTGAAATGATACACTATTGTAATAGTGTGTGCCTAGACTGTCGCACCAGTTAGATTGGTGGGTCCTTTTAATTGGCTGCAGTTTAATGTAATATGTGAAGAAGAAAATATAAAAGAAAGACTTGCATTGACGATTGGACATGTCAAAAACCTTTGAGAACCAGTAAGTACCTTTGAAGTGTAGTCACTGTTGTAATGTAGGAAATGCAGCAGCCCATTGTGCACAGCAAGCTCCCACCAACTGTAATGTGATAATGACCAACTAAGCTGTCTTTGTGTTGTTGATTGAGGGGTAAATATTGGCCAGGACATCAGCGAAAACTACCCTGCTTTTCTTCAAAATAATGCAACAAAATCTTTTACATCCACTTGAGTAGGCTGATGGGACCCCTGTTTAATGGGGTCTCTCTGACAGCACCGCTGACCGAGCAGCATTCACTCAGTACTGCCCTGAAGTGTCAGCCTTGATGCTTGTGTTCATGTCCAGAAGTGGGACCACGAATTATGATTCAGAGGCACAAGTGCTACCTGCACTAAACTGACAGTGTTTAGCAGGAGAAGGTGACATGAGTATAAATTTAGAGTTGTAGTTTTCACCTTCAATTATATTATTTTATTTAATTTTCTGCATGAAATACCAATGTACACATTGTGTTGTCAGTGGATTGTACTGATGAGCTTTTTCTTTGCGGATTCTGTAAGAGTCTGAAAGCTTTTTTCTGATATTATCCTTGAGGATATAACACTGGGCAATTATTGATTTCCATACATGAACCGGATACCAAAAAAGAAACATTCGCTCTGCATTCTATGCAGCTAATGAGCATAAATATTGATTTTTTAAAATCGATTTGCTCCTTTTCTGCTTCACTGGGTCCAAATTGTTGTTACCTAATAGGAACCGTCCCACTTTCTGTACTTTCTCAGTCAGAGAATAAATGGAATTTACCAGACAGAGAGCTAGCTTTTCTGTTTGGACATTGTTTTATTTTTGATTGAGTGCTTTCCTTCAAAGAAAGAAATGTGTATTTTTTTTCCCTATTTCAGGCAATTCATATCAAAATCAATTTTGTTTTTCTCTATCCAGCTTGAAAGTTGCCGTTCCTAGATACCGCTTGTATTTTTAAAAATAAATTTGTTCTCGGAATTTGGGTGTCATCAGCAGGATGAGAATTCATTGTACATCCCGGATTGCCCTGGAGATACTGGAAGTCAAACGGGTTGCTGGAGGGCTGGGGCCAGATGTAGATCTGAGTTGTGTAAAGATAGCATGTTTCGCTAAAGGGACATTAAAGAAGCAATTGAGTTTTTCTGACAATCCAATCGCTTCATTGTCACTTTTTCGGGCACCAACCCAGATTTGAATGACTTCAGGGTCATAGCCCACCATGGTAGGAGGTGATTAAACCAGAATTCTACGCTCAACTCCAACCAAGGTCTTTTCTTTCCAAGTTTGGGACCTCGTTAATGTTAACCTTTTAAATGGGTTCCTAGCTGGCCATAAAACCACCCATATTTGGTAAAGAATACATTACTGTCCACTGTGATTTTGTGGGTAGCACTCTCGCCTTTCAGCCAGAAGGTTGTGGGTTTGAATCTCGCTCTGGAGACTTGAACACAAAACCCAGGTTAACAATAAAACCCATCAATACAATATCAATACATCAGTACAATAAAAGCAAAATACAGCAGGAGCTGGAAATCTGAAATGAAAATGGAAAGTGCTGGAAATACTCAGCAGGTCTGGCAGCATCCATGGAGAGAGAAACCGGGCTAACATTTTGAGTCGATATGCTCTTCTTTAGACCAATCTTCGCCATTGACAATCCCAATCTTGCACTGTCAAAGGGGTTATCAGTTTCATTCTTGGGTAGATATTAAAGATCCTATGACACTATTTTGAAAAGAGCCAATATTTATCCTTCAACTAACTGAGTATCTGGTCATGATCACATTGCTGTTCGTGGGATCTTGCTGTGTGCACATTTCTGCTGCATTTCTTGCATTGTAACAGTGTCAATGCTTCAAAAGTACTTAATTTACAGCAATGCCACACTGTAGCTGTAAAGTGCTTTCTGATGTCATGAAAAGGGCTACATTAGTTAGGAAAGAAACTCTCAGCACCTTAAAAAAATACTTGGTTATGCACCTGAAGTGTAACCTACAAGCCTACAGACTGATCACTCAAAAGTGCAATCATTCTACTTTAGTTTCTGAACATTTTGGAAGGATAGTTCAGTTTCAGCTGACATGAACATGGCAGTCTAAATGGTTTCCTTCTGCACTGTAAATTTCTATGACTCTTTTCTCCAATCTCTTTCCGACATTACTGTTCCTGTAGGTTAAGATTGAAACAGGAGCATGTTAGAAAGGGAAGCAATAGACTTGTGCTTTACTCTGATGTCTGTTAGCTTATTCTACCTTTGTCCTGAAAGTGCTTTACAGTCACACTAAAACCGAGGTGGAAGAATATTCGACTAATTTCACTGACTTTAACACATACAGAAACGTCATCAAATGAAAACTATCGGTAGAGGAATAAAGTTGAGACATTTTCTCTGCAAGGGGAAGATAGTACAAATAAAATATTGCACCATACAAAGAGAGGGTAAAAGAGCCATCATAGGGAATGGAAATATTGTGGGAACGATGCTGAATGAGTAATCTGAGGGGTCCTGAGTTCAAATCCCAACATAGCAAAATGATGAAATTGAATCCAGCAATGTGGTCGGGTACCAGGGGAAAAGCTATGGCCATTGAAACTGCTGAATGAAAAATCCAACAGGCTCACCTGTCCTTGAGGGAAACAATCTGCCATCCTTATTGGGTCTGGTCTACATATAACTAAAGTTCTACTATATGTGGTCCAAATAAGGATGGACAGTTAAAATTGCTTTGGCCACTTCCCAAGATCAAGTTTATGCCTGGCCTTTAAACAGCAGAGGAAGTCAGCACGTGCTTCTGTGGATCAATTATTGTCAATGCATGAATGAGAGTGGGTAAACGCCTACTGTGACGCACTGTATTGGTGTCTGTCACTTGCTGTCTTCTGTTCTTGTGCTACCATCTGTCTAAAGCCCTATTATTGTTTTGCGTACAGTGTGGCATTGCTGCAAATAGCCGCATGAATACAAGCCATTAGACTGAGGCCTGCAGAATACATCGGAACCTGAGAGAAGACCTGCTGCTTTCCTTTGGTTAGATTTGACTGAGTACCAAAGTGGAAGGAAAGGGAGGCGCCACAGATAATGAACAATATGAACAAATTGCATTTATTTAGCACCATTAACGTAGTCAAATATCCAAAGGCGCACAACAGGAATCTTCCCCCCCCATAGTCTTCTTTGCTCTAAGGAAATTAACCCCAGCCTATCCAGCCTATTTTCATCAGTGAAATGCTCCAGCTCAGGCAACATCCTGGTGAATCTCCTCTGCACCCTTTCCAGTGCAATCACATCCTTCCTATGGTGTGGCAACAGAACTGCAGACAGCACTCTAGCTATGGCCTAATGAGCGTTTTATACAGCTCCATCATAACCTCCCTGCTCTGACATTCTATGCCTCGGTTAAAAAAAGGCAACTATCCCATGTGGCTTCTTAAGCACCTTATCTACATGTCCTGCTGCCTTCAGGGATCTTTAGACATGGAGCCAAGGTCCCTCTGATCATCTGTACTTCCTAGCATCCTATCATTCGTTTTATTGCAGTGGAGGTGGATTTAGGGGCTTAAGTGGACATTAATTGATGACTTAAGGCCTTCCATAGACCTATGGTCAGACAGGCTAGTAGGCACCTTAACCATCCTGTAGCTTTCCCACCCCCTTAGTGATTATGAATGGGTCGGGGTAGGCAGGAAGTTGATGGGCCACCCAGCATATTTAAGATAGATTTTTGGACTCCAGAGAATTCAAGGATATGATGATAGGGTGGGAAATTGAAGCAGAGGTAGATGATCAGCCATGACCTTATTGAATGGCAGAGCAGGCTCAAGGGGCCATCGAAATTCCGTACATCCCAAATTCCTCCATTTATATTTAATCATCGCTGCACTTTCATTAGCAAGTAAAAACTGGGATATACTAAACTATGGGGTGCATGTAGCATTGATCACAGGTGATTACCCAACACAATATCATTGATCAGAGGTGTAATAGGGTTCCATTTTAACTTTAAATATGGTTGTCAGGGTCTGAAAGAAAACTGACTATAACATTGGTAAACTTTAGTCAGTTTCTTCTTGAGTTCTCTGTCCAAAGGGCAGGACCCTGGGAATTATTCACCGAACCATTGTGAAGTGTTGTGATTTTTAATTCAGGTCGGGTGAGGAGGCAGGCCAAAGGTTGACTACCTCAGCCAGAATGGGGATTAAGAGTCCTGTGGTTGGCATTGATCTGATCCTCAAACTGGCTGCCTAACCAACAGAACTGCTCACAATCCTGTTGAATACCATTATGATCTCAGCTAATGACAGTCAAGTCCCTGAATGAAACCCTGGTTCGATAGACCAAACTTCTTTTTCTTAATTTAGCGTTGTGATTGAACAGAGTCACAGGACAGCTAATTAACCTTTAACGAAAGAATAACACACCGATTAAACATGAAAAGATTGACTATAATACAATATTCTTTCGCTCCACCTCTATCTTCACAGATATCTTCACCAGAAAGGGTGAGGAGGAGATTCACCAGGATGTTGCCTGGACTGGAGCGTTTCAGCTATGAAGAGAGGCTGGTTAGACTGTTTTTTTCCCCTTAGATCAAAGAAGGCTGAAGGGGGACCTAAATGAGTTGTGCAAATTATGAGGGACATAGTTAGGGTAGATAGGGAGGAACATTTCCAATTAGTAGAGCGGTCAATAACTATGGTGCATAAATTTAAGGTAAGGAATAAGAGATTTAGAGAGGATTTGAGGAAAATCTTTTTCAACCGGAGGGTGGTAGAAATCTGGAACTCATTTCCTGAAAGGGTGGTAGAGGCAGGAACCCTCACAATATTTTAGAAGGAGTACTTGAAATACCAGAACATACAAGGCTACGGGACAAGTGCTGGAAAATAAAATTAGAATACATAGGCACTTGATGCTGTCACGGGCATGATGGGCCGAAGGCCTCTTTCTGTGGTGTAAAACTCTTTGACTCCATGACTAGATGAGATGCACACAGATTTTTAAGAAAGTTACAGAATATATCTTTTACTCCAATGTTCTCAGTAAGTAGACAGTCCCTGTAAACCAACAGGCCAACTGTGGTCAGAAACACCACACTCTGTAACCAAGTGACAGATGCCACCCAATATAATGACTATGGATTCCTTATCAAACCCTCCGAGATGTTAGTCACACTGTGAGCCAAATAGTCTCACTGAAACACACCTTTCCACCCATGTGTTTCCAAACTCCACTCTCGGAAGGACATGCCTTGGAATCTTCTCTCAAACAATGCTTTCTCTCAGATGCCTTCATCAAGGATCCACTTCCAGGATTGTAATCTCTCCTTTCAATATTCCTGTCTTGGATTACCACATGCATTCAAGCATCCACACAATCTCTTAGGTGCCTAGGGTTGGGAAACTTAAAAATTAGTCCAGTCCACAAGTAAGACCTTCTCTTATCGGCTCTAATCAGCACATGCTGGATTTTGCTCTCTTGGACCACCAAAATTGCACTTTAGTGGAGGCAGCTGGTGATTTAAATGGTCAATGAGCACGTGAAGCCCTGCCCAACTCCACTCCTGCCCCCGCGAAAATAGAACATGCGTGTTCAGGGGTCGAGACTTCGGATTTTCGACCATCTCCTGGATTTGCGCCACGATGGTGGGCCCCTGGGCCAGATTGTTTGGGCAGTTATGTCATATTGCTACTGTTTCCTGTATACAGACGGGCTGCAGAATATCCTACATTACAACAGGGACCGCACTTCCAAAAACACTTCATTGGCTGTAAAGCAGTTTGGAAATACCGCTCAAATGTTATAACTGGTGCATCTGCAGACACAAAGGTTATCAAAAGCATTTCAAACATTCAAGCACTTTGTGTTCCTGTCAGATTTATTCCTCAACTGTGCTGCTCTTTTCTTGCAGAATCACCAAGGAAAGGAAATCGGAAATCCCGACCGTGCAGCTTTTAAATGAGATTGGGTTGAGTTCCCAACAATCTGGTCATTGTGGAACAATGGATCTTGGCACAATCTGTAGAAAAGGTAATTAGAATCATAGAAATGTATCTCATTGAAGGATGCCATTCGGTCCACCCTGACTGTGCCAATTGGAAAAGATCCTTCCAGTCTAATCCCACTTTCCAGCACTTGAGGCTGGATTTTATGGGTGGATGAATTCCTTGCCTGAGCGAAAAGTCAGTTGTCAGTCCACCCACCAAAGTCCAGCTGCCTTGCAGCAGTTTTACGCTGGGGGCAGCCTTAATTGGATCAGAGTGGCACCTTTTATAAAATTAATTTACAGGATGTGGGCATCACTGGCTAGACCAACATTGATTGCCCATCACTAGTTGCCCTTCAGAAGCTGCCTTCTTGAATCGTTACAGTCCCTGAGGTGTAGGTATTGTCAGGCAGGGAACTCCAGAATTTTGACCCAGCAACAGAGAAGGAACGATGATATAGTTCCAGTGGCTTGCTCGGCAATTTCAGAGCACAGTTACAAGTCACATTTCTATGGATCCAGAGTCACATGTAGGCCAGACCAGGTAAGGATGGCAGATGTCCTTCCCTAAAGGGCATTGGTGAAACAGATTGGTTTTTACAACAATTGATGATAGTTCTGTGGACACCACCACTGAGATTTGTATTCCAAATTTTAGTCATTGGATTTAAAATTCCACCAGCTGCCATGGTGGGATTTGATCCCATGTCCTGGGCAATAGCCTGTCTAGTTACTAAACTAGTGACATTACCACTATGCCACCATCGCTTCCATCTTTATTAAGTCAAGAAGTTAGAGAGATAGCTGAGGATAGGGTCAGAGTTAAAATATGGTAGGATGGGGTGAAAGGACTAATGGGGACAGCACGGTGGCACAGTGGTTAGTACTGCTGCCTCACAGCTCCAGGGACCAGGGTTCAATTCCGGTCTCAGGTGACTGTCTTTGTTGAGTTTGCACTTCATCCCCCTGTCTGCGTGAGCTTCCTCCGGGTACTCTGGTTTCATCTGACAGTCCAAAGATGTGCAAGTTAGGTGGATTGGCCATGCTAAATTGCCCTTAGTGCCCAAAAAGGTTGGGTTGGGTGGGGCTACTGGGTTACGGGTGGGGGATGGGCTTAGGTAAGATGGTCTTTCCAAGGTCCAGTGCAGACTCGATGGGCCGAATGGCCTCCTGCACTGTAAATTCTATGATAACTTCATTTTAGACTGGGATTGGGACTGGCAGGAGTAGGGGAAAGGGTGGCAACACACAAACCTAATTATGGATGATAAAAAAATGATCAATGGGAATGGGATGGTTTGGAGAGGTTAGGATCACATGTAACAGGAATGGATGAAATTCAGACTGGGAGGAGAATGAGTGCGGGACACGGGTCTGTTGAAGATATGTTAGTGTGGCTCTGGAAATTTGTTAGCAAGGGGCTGGAATGTGGCAGGAGGTTAAGACTCTGTGAACGGTGCTGGTAGGTTTCCGATGAAGCGGTGACGAGGCAGGCATGGGTTCCTGGCCGCTTAAAAACAGCAGGGCAGCTCTTAGCAATGTTAGTCTGGGGCTTGCATGTCTTGGCACGGTATTGGATGCTCAGGAGTAAAATCTGTCTGGAGAAGAACGAGAACTTTCAATCCGAATGTGGAAAACAGCCAACAGAAACTTTGTTTGAATTGTGAAGCCACTTGCAATTCCAAGGCACAGGTTGCATCAGGTTGATCATAAATCTCTTTCAGATTCAAATGAAGATTCAGCAAGGTCATCAACAGCTAAAAATAAACATAACCCATCAAATGGTGCTGCTGATCCCAGTGAAGACATTATTAAGATATTTAAAGATAAGGTAGGTGAAATAGAATGCCGAAAACCAATGCAGAACCATCATTGACCTCACTCTCTCACTATTTTGTCAACTGCTTAAAATATTATGGGTGCAGCTGGAGCCTGGTTTGCACATATATGGGAGACCACACCAGGGCTCAGTAGGTATTTCCAGCATTTGCTGTTTTTATTTCAGATTTCCAACATCCGCAGTATTTGGCTTTAATTTCAGGTATATTGAATACTTCCATCACATGCCGTGCCAATAAGCACCCAGCTTGGTAGAACGTACAGCACGGATGGAGGCTATTTGAGTCTATATCATGAACAAAATGGCTGAAAAAGTGTTATCCAGTCAAATCCCACCTTCCAACTTTTGGGCTGTAGCCCTGTAGATTACAGCAGCTCACATTTGGTCAACATCCTGGAATGCCCTCCCTAAGCACGCTGGGAGAGCACCTTCACCCCATGAACTGCATCCATTCATGAAGGTGCCTGACCACCACTTCTACTAATGGGGGAACCAGGGAGGGACAATAAATGTCAGCCTTGTCAGCAACACCCACATCCCGAGAATGAGTATTTTTAAAAAATACATATATTTTATTAAAGTTTTCAAACACAATTTTTCCATCTTACAATTCAACATAAAAGATAACACAATAACTAATAAGTGACATTATTTAAATAAAATAGTGAACTAGCAAAGTAACAAAAAATAGTGCTCCCCCCCTTCCCTCCCCCCCCCTCTTCCCTCCACCACCCCCCCCCCCCCCCCCAGGCTGCTGCTGACGATCTATTTTCCCTTAACGTTCCGCGAGATAGTCAAGGAACGGTTGCCACCGCCTGAAGAACCCCTGAACCGATCCTCTCAACGCAAACTTCATCCATTCCAGTTTTATGAAACCTGCCATATCGTTTATCCAGGCCTCCACGCCGGGGGGGGGTTCGCTTCCTTCCACATGAGTAAGATCCTTCGACGGGCTACCAGGGTCGCAAAGGCCAGAATACCGGCCTCTTTCGCCTCCTGCACTCCCGGCTCCTCCGCTACCCCAAATATAGCTAACCCCCAGCCTGGCTTGACCCGGACCTTCACCACCTTTGAGATCACCCTTGCCACTCCCCACAGATCCTCCTCAATCTCCTCCCCCAGCTCTTCTTCCCATTTTCCTTTCAGCTCCTCTACCAGCGCCTCCCCCTTGTCTCTCATCTCCTGATATATTTCGGACACTTTGCCCTCCCCGACCCATACCCCCGAAACCACTCTATCCTGGATCCCCTGTGTCGGGAGCAGCGGAAATTCCCTCACCTGTTGCCTCGTAAACGCCCTCACTTGCATGTACCTAAAGATATTCCCCGGGGGCAACTCATACTTTTCCTCCAGCGCTCCCAGGCTCGCAAACTCCCCGTCAATAAACAGGTCTCTCAATCTCCTAATTCCTGCCCGATGCCAGCTCTGGAACCCTCCGTCCATCCTTCCTGGGACAAACCTACGGTTGCTCCTGATCGGGGACCACACCGAGGCACCCGTCACACCCCTATGTCGCCTCCATTGCCCCCAGATCCTTACGGTTGCCGCCACCACTGGGTTTGTGGTATACCTTTTCGGGGAGAGCGGTAGCAGCGCCGTCACCAGCGCCTTTAGGCTCGTTCCTTTACAGGACGCCATCTCCAGCCTCTTCCACGCCGCCCCCTCCCCCTCCCTCATCCACTTGTGAACCATCGCCACATTGGCGGCCCAGTAGTAATCGTCCAGATTCGGCAACGCCAGTCCCCCTCTGTCCCTGCTGCGCTGCAGGAACCCCCTCCTTACCCTCGGGGTCTTCCCTGCCCACACGAAACTCATAACACTCCTATCTATTTTCTTAAAAAAGGCCTTAGTGATCAAAATGGGGAGACATTGAAACACAAAAAGAAACCTTGGGAGGACCATCATCTTGACCGCCTGCACTCTGCCCGCCAGTGAGAGCGGCAGCATATCCCACCTCTTGAAATCCTCCTCCATCTGCTCCACCAGCCGCGTCAGATTGAGTTTGTGTAAAGTTCCCCAGCTCCTGGCTACCTGAATCCCCAAATATCGGAAGCTCCTTTCCGCTCTTCTTAACGGCAGGCCGGCTATCCCTCTTCCCTGATCCCCGGGGTGTACTACGAAAAGCTCACCCTTCCCCATATTGAGCCTATATCCCGAAAAATCTCCAAAATCCCTCAATATCTGCATGACCTCTGTCATCCCCTCCACAGGATCCGCCACATACAACAGTAGGTCATCTGCGTAGAGTGCCACTCAGTGTTCCTCTCCCCCTCTAACCACCCCCCTCCATTTCCTAGAGTCTCTCAACGCTATGGCCAGTGGTTCAATTGCCAGCGCGAACAGTAATGGGGACAGGGGGCACCCCTGCCTTGTTCCCCTATGTAACCAAAAATACTCCGATCTCTGCCGATTTGTGACTACACTTGCCACTGGGGCCCCATAGAGGAGTTTAACCCAACTGACAAATCCCTCCCCGAACCCAAACCTCCTCAACACCTCCCATAAATACTCCCACTCTACCCTATCAAATGCCTTCTCTGCATCCATTGCTGCCACTATCTCTGCCTCCCCCTCTGCTGGGGGCATCATTATCACCCCCAACAGCCGTCGCGCGTTGACATTCAATTGTCTCCCCTTTACAAATCCTGTCTGGTCTTCATGCACCACCCCCGGGACACAATCCTCGATCCTCGTCGCTAGCACTTTTGCCAGCAACTTGGCGTCTACATTCAGGAGCGAGATAGGCCTATATGACCCGCATTGCAGCGGATCTTTATCTCGCTTCAGGATTAATGATATTGTCGCCTCCGATATTGTCGCGGGTAGAGTCCCCCCTTCTCTGGCCTCATTAAAGGTTCTTGCAAGCAGCGGGGCCAACAAGTCCACATATTTCCTATAAAATTCCACCGGGAACCCGTCTGGTCCCGGGGCCTTCCCTGCCTGCATGTTCCCCAGCCCTTTAATCACCTCGTCCACCCCAATTGGCGCCCCCAGACCTGCCACCTCCTGCTCCTCCGCCTTCGGGAACCTTAGTTGGTCCAAAAACTGTTGCATCCCCTCTTTTCCCTCTGGGGGTTCGGACCTATAAAGCCTCTCATAAAAGGTCTTAAACACCTCATTTACCTTCCCTGCACTCCGCACCGTAGTTCCCGTTTCATCCCTAACTCCCCCTATTTCCCTCGCCGCTATCCTCTTACGAAGCTGGTGGGCCAGCAGTCGGCTCGCCTTTTCCCCATATTCGTATCTCACCCCCTGTGCCTTCCTCCACTGTGCCTCTGCCTTCCCTGTGGTCAGCAGGTCAAACTCCGTCTGAAGTCTTCGCCTCTCTCTATATAGTCCTTCGTCCGGGGCCTCCGCATATCTTTTATCCACACTCAAAATCTCCCCCACTAATCTCTCCCTTATATATATTTACCAGCACAACCTCCTTTCCCTGCAATCTACCACTCACCATCACATATCTACCACCGTTGTCCACCACTATATTCCTAGCCTCGAACGACACCCGTTTCCCCACCAATATCGCCACCCCTCTATTTTTTGCATCCAACCCTGAGTGGAACACCTGTCCCACCCATCCTTTCCTTAACCTAACCTGATCCGCCACCTTCAGATGCGTCTCCTGAAGCATGACCACGTCTGCCTTCAGTCCTTTTAAGTGCGCGAACACTCGGGCCCTCTTAATCGGCCCATTTAGGCCTCTCACATTACACGTGATCAGCCGGATTGGGCGGCTGCCGCCCCCCCCCCGACTAGCCATCCCCTATTCTAGGCCAGTCCAACGTCCAGGTCCCGCGCACCCACCCGTCCCCCAGGTGGCGCACTCCCGTCCCGACCACCTCTTCCCTTGCCAGCTCCCTCTTGCTCCCAGCAGCAGCAACCCAGTTGACCCCCCTCCTCCCCCCCCCCCGCCCCCCGCTAGATCCCCATCTAGCATGGTTACTCCCCCAATAATGCTTCCGAAAGTCAGCTGACTCCAACTGACCCCGGCTTCCCCCGCTCTCTCCTTGACCCCCCCGTGTGTGGAACTCTCATCCTCCTTGCGCCTATCTTCCCGCCATCATTTCCCTAGCGCGGGAAAAAACCCGTGCTTTCCTGGATCAGCCCCGCCCCCTATGGCGCAGCTCCCCAATTCCCCATCCCCCACCTCTGTCCCTTTTTCCACCGGCGCCCACATTTCTCAGTGTCCCCCGTCAAGAAGAGAAAAAAAAACCATCTATCGTCCCGATATGGTGAACCTCCCATTCCCCAATTTACATTTCTGTACATCAACATCGTCGTCTCCCCCACAGCATCAGTCCCTCAGTTCTGGTCCAATTTCTCTTCTTGGATGAAGGTCCATGCCCCGTCAGACGTTTCAAAGTAGTAGTGTCTATCTTGGTACGTGACCCACAATCGCGCCGGCTGCAGCATCCCAAACTTTACTTTTTTCTTGTGAAGCGCCGCCTTGGCCCAATTAAAACTCGCTCTCCTTCTCGCCACCTCTGCACTCCAGTCCTGATACACTTGTATCACCGCATTCTCCCACCTGCTACTCCGTACCTTCTTGGCCCAGCTCAAAACAGCCTCTCTGTCGGTGAAGCGGTGAAATCTCACCACTATCGCTCTTGGTGGTTCTCCAGCCTTTGGTCTCCTCGCAAGGACCCGGTGAGCCCCTTTCACCTCCAGGGGGCCCGAGGGGGCCTCAGCTCCCATTAGCGAATGGAGCATCGTGTTCACATAAGCCCCAACGTCAGCTCCCTCCACTCCCTCGGGGAGACCCAGAATCCGGAGGTTCTTTCTCCTCGAGCTGTTCTCCAGGACTTTGAGCCTTTCGATACACCTCTTATGCAGCGCCTCGTGCGTCTCCATTTTTACTGCTAGGCCCAGAATCTCATCCTCGTTCTCAGCTGCCTTCGCCTTCACCCCAAGGAGCTCTATCGCCTGGGCCTTCTGCATTTCTTTTAGCCCTTCGATTGCCAATAACATCGGCTCCAGCACCTCCTTCTTTAATTCCTCCACACACCATCGAAGGAATTCCTGCTGGTCCGGGCCCCATGTCGTCTAGATCCATCCGTCGCCATCTTGCTTCTTCCTTCTCTTCTCTGCTGCTGCTCCAAAGGATCCTTCGCAATCTGGCCACTACCACCGATCTTTTCCATACACACCAGTGGGGACTTCCTTCGTCACCCCACACTGGGTTTGGTCCAAAAAGATTTCCGTTGGGGCTCCCAAAAAGAGCCCAAAAGTCCATTAGAACGGGAGCTGCCGAAACGTGCGGCTTAGCAGTGCATCGCCGCAACCGGAAGTCCCCGAGAATGAGTATTAAACGACAAACCTTCTGAGAATGACAAAGTCAGTTTTGGCCTCCGTATGACACGAGTTTGTCAGAATTTTAAAGTTTATCCAAGTGAAGTAAATTGCTGACAATCTCTGCGTAGACCTGCCTTGTTTAATTTAATTTCCCAGAATGGTATTTTTCTGAACTTGTTTTATTTTTTTCCCCAGCTTTTCCTCAGTCGGTAGCTTTGACTGGTGAACTGTAATAAGATGAATTGTACCTCGTGCTATTCACTTAAAGTTTCAGCATTTTCACCTGGAGTGTAATTATTTGCAGCTGTGAAGCTGATATGTTCTGCTCTGTGATGCAAGACCCTTTTGTTTGAAAATATTTTACGTTTGTGGTCGTTTGCAGATTTTGTTCAAGGCCAGTTATTTCAGTGCAAAATACTTCCAGGGATTGGATTCCATTGTCAGGGAAGAAAAGTCTTGGGGCAGGATTCTCCATTTGGGAACAATGTTCTCCCACCGAGGTGAATTGCAATTGGCTTACGATCCCCGGGAGCGCAAACTGGCAATCAATGTTCCTTGCCAGGAAAATTTATGCATGGCTTGGAATGCAAGGGATTCCTCCAATATCGGGCCATCACTTTGAGTCCCCCACACCTCTGTCTGGAAACTGGGGCGAAATTCTCCCGAAACGGCGCTATGTCCGCCGACTGGCGCCCAAGACGGCGCCAATCAGACGGGCATCGCGCCGCCCCAAAGGTGCGGAATGCTCCGCATCTTTGGGGGCCGAGCCCCAACATTGAGGGGCGAGGCTGGCGCCGGAGGAATTTCCGCCCCGCCAGCTGGCGGAAACGGCCTTTGTTGCCCCGCCAGTTGGCGCGGAAATGACATCCCCGGGAGCGTCAGCGGCCGCTGACAGTTTCCCACGCATGCGCAGTGGAGGGAGTCTCTTCTGTCTCCGCCATGGTGGAGACCGTGGCGGAGGTGGAAGGGAAAGAGTGCCCCCACGGCCCAGGCCCACCCGCGGATCGGTGGGCCCCGATCGCGGGCCAGGCCACCGTGGGGGCACCCCCCGGGGCCAGATCGCCCCGCACCCACCCCAGGACCCCGAAGCCCACCCACGCCGCCTTGTCCCGCCGGTAAGGTAGGTGGTTTAATCCACGCCGGCGGGACAGGCAATTTATCGGCGGGACTTAGGCCCATCCGGGCCGGAGAATCGCGCGGGGGGGGGGGGCCCGCCAACCGGCGCGGCGCGATTCCCGCCCCTGCCGAATCTCCGGTGCCGGTGGGGGCGGGATTCACGCCAGCCCCCGGTGATTCTCCGACCCGGCGGGGGGTCGGAGAATGACGCCCCTGGAGTGCATTCCAAACAAGGGCAGTGAGAGGAATTACAGCTGTAACACTTACTTTGAAGCTCCACCTGTCCATGCCTCCAAGGATAACAGCTAAAGGGCAGGTTTAGCACAGGGTTAAATAGCTGGCTTTTAAAGCAGACCAAGGCAGGCCAGCAGCACGGTTCAATCCCCGTACCAGCCTCTCCGAACAGGCGCCGGTATGTGGCGACTAGGGGCTTTTCACAGTAACTTCATTTGAAGTCTACTTGTGACAATAAGCAACTTTCATTTCATTTGATGGTTCCCACAGATCCATTAGCTGCAAGCCATTCATCGCTTTCTCGTAGTGGTCTGTGATTGACAGCTTCTAAAAACCATCTACAGCTTTGATTGATTCATTCATCTCCCTTCACAATTCACTGGCCTAAGTGGTGAAACCACTTGTTTGTAAACAATGATCACCTCAAAGAGAGGGAAGTGCATTCCAAGCACTAAGTGCATTTCAATCATACACTTGAAATGAAAATTGCTTATTGTCACAAGTAGGCTTCATATGAAGTTACTGTGAAAAGCCCCTAGTCACCACATTCCGGCGCCTGTTCAGGGAGGCTGGGACAGGAATTAAACCGTGCTGTAGGCCTGCTTTGGTCTGCTTTAAAAGCCAGCTCTTTAGCTGAACTGGCCATGATCAATTGCCCCTTAGTGTCCAAAGGTTATGTGTGGTTACAGGGATTATGGTGGAGGTCGGTGTAGACTCGATGGGCTGAATGGTCTCCTTCTGCAATGGAGGGATTGACCACGTCAAAGCAAGGTAATTGCATTCCAATCACTCAAACACGTGGGCGGTCCCTTTGGTCATAGAGTCCCTGAGGGAGTCCTGCTATTACAAGGGGCCCTGGGGGCGAGTGTGTGGGGGAGGGGATCTGGTAGAGGGGATGGGCAGGCAGTGCATTATGGGGGGGGGCTCAGTTGGACTCAGATGATTTCTACCAGTGTTGTCCTGCAGTGGTAGACCTCACAGAGGGCCAAGGGGTAAGTCCCCTAAGGAGAAGACAAGGGTATTCCTTGATACCTGGTGCGCCAAAGTTGACATGCATGCCATCTATAACCTCCAGATTAGGGCCATCCCGGCAGTGGCGGAGAGTCCTGCTGCCCGGGCAGCTTGTTGGCTTGATCCAGGTCAAAGTTTACATAGTTAGCGACCTGAGCAAAGAGGGCATTGTGACTTCACAAATGCACTTCTGGACTGTTGGTTGGGATATGCTGCACACGTCCCCGCTTGAGCCCTGGAATGTTCCTGAGGCTTCGAATTTCAGGGCTGTGGTGACCTTGACGGCCACCAAGAGCAGGAGTCCTCCTCGTCCACATAGTGCCAAGTGCACAAGGACATGGCACAGGTGCTGCACCGTCCCCTTGTTGAGGCGGAGTCTCCTGCAGCACATGCAATTTGCCATCTGTCCTAATGACCGTCGACACGTGTATACCTTGGGCTGTCGCCGACCTCCCCTTTGGGTCTCTCTCTGGCCTGATGGGTGGCCGGGTCCTCAGGGTGTAGGGTGGGGGCCTGCACATGGGCCGCCACCTCGAGCCTCTGTCGATGCTGCTGCTGCCGCCTTCTCTGGTATCTGGTCTCCTGTCTGCTGCAAGCACCGCGAGGGCAGATTCTGCGGAATCCAAGATATCATCCAAATCGTGTAATATCTGTAAGGAATTGAAGAGGGTGAGGGCCAGACAATCAGCTTCCAGCCCCGCACCATCCAGTCCCCCATGGCTCCCCCCGCCCCACAACCCCTTCCATCCCTCAGGATGCCGTTCAACGCGTCCTGTACATGCATCCCTGGTCGCAGTGGGAGCCCCCGAGCACTGGATCCCAGACCCTGTACCCTAGACACCCACTGATAACGTTACCGGGACCATTCGCTGGTTCCCTCCCCGGTGCATATATCCACCTTCTGTTTGCGGAAATGTTCCCAGTGCTTCTGTGGTGTGGAAGCCTCTGGTGTTCAGGCAAGGTGTCCAAGTCTCACGGTCTGTTTGGGATGCGAGGCAGTAACGCTCACCTGCGATGGCACGTGTACCACACAAATCCACTTGGGAGCTGTGAAGTGCTCACATTACTGCAATTGCTAATTCCCTAATAGCAATAGCTGTCAGCTGTGCACCCGGAGGCCGTCACGGACAGTGGGGCTTATGGGTGGTCAGTGAAACAGATTGGCAGTAGCTGGAGCTGCCCCTGTTATGAGCAGAAGACCCATGGGGTGGCATGGTAAACGCGCGAGCACTGCGCCACCAACATTCCCCAGCCCAGGGGCAACCCCCCCATGAATGGTGGTCCCACCCCACCAATCAAGCCGTCGCCTCCTGTAGTCTCTTCCCCTCCCCCCTCTGCCCCCATCCTCTCCTGCGGCCTCCTCTCCCCAAGGACTGAGCCAGCAACCCCAGTGTCCTGGGCTCACTGCCCGGGATCGAAGATGGCTACTACCTTCTTGGATCCCCACAGCGGCCATTCCGATAGCTTCACAATTTAAAAAAGATATACTAATTGGCGCCCACGTGACTGCTTGCTGGGGAGGCGGTTAAACCACGAGAGGCCATTAGATAGGCGGTCCTTCCCGTTAATGGAAATTAGGCTTAAGTAGTAATTATTGGGTTCTTGGTCTCGCCAACTGGAGCAGCCATTTAGACCGCAAACCGATTGGAGCCCGACGCTGTCCCCGATTTTGGCCTCTCCCGCGATTTGACGGCTGCGCTGCGCTCGAGCAAGAATGCGACGCGGCTGACAGGTCACGCCCTTATTCTTTCCTGGGATGCTAGACAGGCCAGCATTTGTTGCCCTTTCCTCCTTGCCCCTGGACTGAGTGGCTTGCTGGGTCATTTCAGAGGACAATTTAGAGTCAACCACATTAATGAGGGTCTGAAGTTACATGTAGTCCAGACCTGCTAAAAACGGCAGATTTCCTTCCATAAAGGATGTCAGTGAAGCAGATGGGTTTTTACAGCAATCAATGATAGTTTAATTTGGTGTGGGAGTGGTGTCGGGAGGGTGTTGGGTGGTTAGTTGATGTGTCTCGGGATGGGAGTAATCGGGGATGATCGGGTGCTTGGTGGGGGGTGGGGGATGAGTGGTCAGTGACAGGGTTGCGAGCTCAGTGGAGGGGGACTCAGGTTGTCAGGGAGATGGTAGTGGGTGGGTGGGGAACATAGTCAAAGGGGTAGTTGGTGAAGGGTGTAGTCGGGCGAGTGGGGGGTTTAATCTGGGTAACTTTCTGTAAGACAGCTGGAACCATCCAAAGCTTGTGATTTATATTGTTCACTTGGATGGATCCCACAGCAGGACAATTGCCTTTAATCCTTCCCTGGGGATTCCACATAGGCAGTGTGGGTGGTGTCCCAGGAGTGGGTTGCGTCCCCCAATGCATTCTTGGAAAAGCCCCCTGCTTACGATGCCCTGGAGCTCAGAGGTTAGAACCATTATTTCTTTTTCCAATTAAGGATATATTCCCCGTGGCCAATCCACCTATCCTGCACATCTTTGGGTTGTGGGGGTGAGACCCACCCAGACACGGGGAGAAAGAGGCCATTATCAAACTATATCACCATCATTCCCATCTAAATACAGCAACATGCGTACAGTTCAAGGGATGTGTTATGGGGGCAGCACTGTTACTTCACAGCTCCAGGGTCCCAGGTTCAATTCCCGGCTTGGGTCACTGACTGTGTGGAGTCTGTGTGGAGTCTGCACGTTCTCCCCGTGTCTGCGTGGGTTTCCTCCGGGTGCTCCGGTTTCCTCCCACAAGTCCCGAAAGACGTGCTGTTAAGTGAATTGGACATTCTGAATTCTCCCTCTATATACCCGAACAGGCACCGCAATGTGGCGACTAGGGAATTTTCACAGTAACTTCATTGCAGTGTTAATGTAAGCCTACTTGTGAAAATAAAGATTATTATTATCAAATGCATCTGGGCACAGACCAAAGATGGAGATCCTTGATGTGGAGATGCCGGCGTTGGACTGGGGTGAGCATAGTAAGAAGTCTTACAACACCAGGTTAAAGTCCAACAGGTCTGTTTCAACTTCAACCTGTTGGACTTTAACCTGGTGTTGTGAGACTTCTTAAAGATGGAGATGTCAGGGAGAGGTTGGGACGTAGTGGCAATGTCACAGAATAGTTAATCCTGATAACCAGGCTAATGCCCAGATGACATGAATACAGCAGCTGGTGGAATTTAAATTCCATTATCAAATCTGGGATTGAAAATGGTGACGATGACCATTGGCGATTGTCACCTGGTTTGTTGATGTCCTCCAGGGACATCCTTATCTGGTCTGGCCTTCATATGATTCCAGACCCATAGCGGCACGGTGGCACAGTGATTAGCACTGCTGCCTCACAGTGCCAGGGACCCAGGTTCGATTCCAGCTTTGGGTGACTGTGCAGAGTTTGCACATTCTCCCCGTGTCTGTGTGGGGTTTTTCTGGGTGCTCCGGTTTCCGCCCACAATCCAAAGATGTGCAGGTTAGGTGGATCGGACATGATAGATTTGCCCCTTGGTGTCCAGAGATGTGCAGGTTAGGTGAGGTTATAGGATGAGAGGGTGGGTCTGGGTAGGGTGCTCTTTTGGCAGACTCGATGGGTCGAATGGCCTCATTCTGCACTGTAGGGGTTTAATGGAATGTGGTTGATTCTTAAATGCCCTTTGAAATAGCGGAGCATGCCATTCAGGTCATGGGTAATGAGAGATGGACAACAAATGCTGGCCCAGTCACCAGCACCCATAGCCCATGAAAATAAAATGACCAATATCTTCGTCAAAGAAGTAAGTTTCAAGGACATCACTTTTCCAAGGAAAGTGTGGTTGAGAGACAGAGAGATTTTGGAAGGGAATTCAGGAGTTTTGGGCCCTGAAGGCACAGTCAGTGTTGGGGTGAAGGAGGTGGAGATTGGACACAAAGACAGAGAAGGAGCAATGAAGGGATTGAGAGCCTGGAGGAGGTTACAGAGATAGAGAGGCCTTTCTCCTTGGTTGGTTTTGAAATAAAGGATGAGGATTCTAAAATCGAGGCATTGCTGAACTGACAGCCAGTGGAGGGGTGAAAGGTGAGCAGGACTTGGTGCGTGTTAGGGAGCAGGCAACAGCGTTTTGGATGAGCTACAGTTTATGGGTGTTGGAAGATGTGAAGCCGGTCAGGAGAGCTTTGGAATAGTTGAGTGTAGAAGTAACAAAGTTGTGAATGAAGGTTTCAGCAGAAAATGGACTGAGCCAGGGACGGATCACAATTTTCACCTAAGATAATTTTCCGTTTGTTCTAGATGGATGAAGCCTGTGACTCCACCCTCCATGAGTTTGCCAAGTATGACAAAGAGACCAATGGCTTGGTAAGTAGATGATTAATTGAAGGTAGTTTTTCCACTTTTACCTACCCTTCATTATCTGATACAGGATCTCAGAGTGTGAGGCTCCACATTGGGAACAGAGGAGCGAATAAAATTACCCTTCAGGTTCCGTCTTGATATAGTTTTACTCCCAGATGTTTTGATTAATTCTATTATGTAATTTTGTCAGGGAGTGGAATTGTTTGGATTCTCCTTCAAAGAGCAGCACAAGCATGATGGGCTGATGGGCCTCTTGCTGTGCTGTGCAATGTGAAACTGTGGTAGAAATGTGGCAGAAATGTAAGGTAATTACTGAAAGAGCATTAAATTCAGTAAACGTGAACTTTCTCACATCCTCACTATTTCACCATGGTCCTGTTTCAGTCAAAAATTAATCCCACTGCTCTGCTTTCCCCATAACCTTCTACCAATCTCAAACTAATCCCACTGTTCTGCTTTCCCCCAATTGCTAATTAATCCCACTGCCTTACTCTCTCCATAGCCCTATACCAATCCAAACCTAATCCCATTGCCCCGCGTTCTCTCTCATAGCCCAGTATCAATCCAAAACTGACCCCACTGCCCCACTCTCTCCCCATAGCTCTGTAAAAATTTCCCAAACTAATCCCACTGCCCTACTCTCTCCCCACAGCCCAGTACCAATCCAAAACGAATCTCACTGCCTTAATCTTTCCCCACAGCCCAGTACCAATCCAAAACGAATCTCACTGCCCTGCTTTTTCTCCATAGCCCAGTACCAATCCAAAACTAATCCCACTGCCCCACTCTCTCCCCATAACCCTGTATCAGTCCCAAACTAATACCAATGCCCCACTCTCTCCCCATAGCCCTCTGCTTCAAATACATACTCAATTTGTTTAAATTGGAGTTAAATTAACAAGAGTTAAACAAAGTTTTATTTTACCATTCAGATCAGCAAGACTGCATTTCGACACGCACTGGTTGATCTAAAAATTTCAATGTTTGCAATGGATTTGGAGCATCTATTATCCAGGTACTGATGCAGTTTAATTGTTGTTACTTTATCCCTCAGATGGAAGTGATTACTTAGTGGTATCACTGCACTGATTTAATGGGAGATGGCACTCTCACTTGAGTCAGAAGGTTATGGATTCAAGTCCCAGTCTGGACACATTTGTGCACACACTATGCTGACACACCAGCACTGGGGGAGTGCTGCACTGCCAGAGGCACCATCCAGCAGATGAGGTATTAGAGGTGTTGTCCTTCAGTTGGTTGTAAAATATACCACAGTGCTACTAATTTGAAGAAGAACCAGAGGATCGCCATAGTAACCTCGCCAATATTTATTCCTTAATCAACCTTCAGAAACAGAATAGTTCATCATTACCTGTTTGCAAATTGCCTGCAATGTTTCCTACACAGCAACAGAGACTAATCTTCGACATGCTTCATTATCATTATCATCATAGAATTTACAGTGCAGAAGGAGGCCATTCGGCCCATCGAGTCTGCACCGGCTCTTGGAAAGAGCACCCTACCCAAGGTCAACACCTCCGCCCTATCCCCATAACCCAGTAACCCCACCCACCACTAAGGGCAATTTTGGACAGTAAGGGCAATTTATCATGGCCAATCCACCTAACCTGCACACCTTTGGACTGTGGGAGGAAACCGGAGCACCCGGAGGAAACCCACGCACACACGGGAAGGATGTGCAGACTCCGCACAGACACTGACCCAAGCCGGAATCGACCCTGGGACCCTGGAGCTGTGAAGCAATTGTGCTATCCACAAGGCTACCGTGCTGCCCAGATATACAGAGCTCTGAAAAATGCTCGTGAAAATTGCTACAGAAATACAGTTATTTTCTTTCTAAAACTGAGGCCATTTCCATTGCTTCTAAATACTGTAGCAACCTGAAATTCGTTATCGGGTTCAGTTTATTTATTTATTGGTCACTTGCACAGTAAGGACATAGGAACAGGAAGTGTTCATTCAAAGGATGTGGGATTCACCAGCTGGGCCAGCATTCATTGGTCATCCATAATTGGCCCCCAAATCTGTTCTGCCTTCCAATTAGATTGTAGCTGATCTGTATTTTAACTCAATTTAATAGCATCACCCCCGCCAACCAACCTTGGTTTCCTAACACTATAATACCCTTGCTCTATGGAGCTCTGTTTTGAGAATTTTCAATTGATTCCTGGTCTCAACTTTTGAGGGAGAGATGTGGATTCCCATCATCCTTTGTGTGAAGAAGTACTTCCTGACACCTTCCCTGATTGGCCTTGTGTGAATGCTAAGGTTATGGCCTCTTGAACTGGACTCTCTGTCACATGAAGTAGTTTCCCTCCAGCTCAGTTCTTCCTGAAGGTTTTTGTGTTGTGACCCCATCTTAATGCTTCACAGCCCCAGAGTGAAAATTGTAGGAAGGTGGGTGGGGGGTTGGTGGTGGGCGGGTTGTTGAGTGGGTTGGGAGTTCAAACAGCAGAGACACAGGCACAAAAAACAACAAAGATGCCTACCATTTGTGGGCACTGATAATGTCAGCTATCGGATATCAGATCTCATTGGATTAGACCACGTTCACAGTCAAAAAATAAATTGCACACATTTAAAGAGGAAAAATCCCAAGATATTCAAATCTGAGTTTTCGTTCCACAGCTATCATTGTTGTCTCGCAACCCATCCACCCCAGTTGCACATCCCGCAACCTGACTCAGGGTCACAACCCACAGTTTGGGAAACCCTGCTCCGTGTTCACTATCAAGTTCTATAATCAACTTAACCATCTCAATTAGATCAGCCTATAATCATCCAGATTCAATAAATTACAAACCTATTCTAAACAACACCAAAATATTGCAGAAGTACTTCTTCACACAGAAGATGATGGAAATATTAACAGAAAATGCTCGAAGTACCCAGCAGGTTCAACAGCGTCTGTGGAGTGAAAACACTGTTATTCAGGTCGATGACCTATCACCAGATCTCAGAGAATGATCGGAAGCATTGGCCGTGATTCTGCGTCCTGGAGCCTAAGTGGTCCCATCAGCAGAGAATCGGGACTGCTCTCCGCTGGCGCTAGGAACGGGACCCAAGTGCAGGTTTCACTCTTTAACCTTGCAAATATATGCATGAAGGAGAGCTTGCTAGATTCTGTAAGAATCCCAGTACCGGGCTGCCATTTTGAGTGGACGGTCTAATCCTGAGGTCCGGCGGCTGGCCCAACCTCCCCCACACAGCATTAATCCTGCCGCCCTCGCTCACTGACAAGAAGGGGCATCCTTACTCCCACCACAGGAATAATGGGTCACCTCCCAATAACACGCATGCATGAGGGTGACCTGACCCCTCCCACTGACCCCCGTAGCCCCTCCATCAGACATCCCCATCAGACATCTCCATCAGACAGTCCCATCCGACTCCCCATCAGACATCACATTAGACCCCCCCATCAGACTCTTATCAGACTTACCCTCAGACTCCCCATCAGGCATCCCCATCGGACGTTCCCATCAGACTCCCCATCCAACTCCCCATCAGACATCCCCATCAGACGTCCCCACCAGACATCCCATTAGACTCCCCCATCAGGCTCGTTATCAGACACACCATCAGACACCACCATTAGACCTCCATCAGATTCTCCCATCAGAACCCCCCATCAGCCAACTCTGCCTGAAAGATGAAGGGCAGTCCAGGCAGTAGAGTGAAAAATCACTGCAGAAATACTGTCCCTTTCCTAACATCTGCTGCCTCAGACAAAAGCAGCAGAAGTCACAAGTGTCAGAGGATTCCTCCAAAGCCCAGAACATCAGAACATTTGAAAAGTTTTCAATTCCCCTGGCAGCCTTTGAAATGCAAAACTTCCATTCAATTTCACCCAGCAATACCTTTTACTAGCCTGTGATTGACGGTTTAATGACCCAGACACAGGTACTTGGTAGATTGTTTATTTATCTTTCTCCTCATGCTTGAATGTATCTCAATAACCTTGCTTTGATGCTAACCGAACTGTTAATAAACACCCTTCTATGATTGACAGCTCTTCACCATATCAAAAGGAGCTAAATGGGTTCACTTCCTCTTTTCTCACAGCAGAAATAACTTAGCTGTTGTTGGGGGTTCTGATGGGGGGGGGGGTTCTGATGGGGTGGTTGACGGGGAGCCCCAGGACCCTTGGGGGCCCACCCCCCTCTGCCGCCTGGAAGCAGCAAAGGGGCACTTACTTCATCAATGCCCTGACCCCTCGGGCTCCACTGTGGCCTGGCTGTGCTTGGCCAACAGCACACCAATCCCAGCCATTAACTCTGTTTCTCTCTCCGCAGATGCTGCCTGACCTGCTAACTATTTGCAGAATCTTCTATTTTTATTTCTAGTCAATGCAACCTGTCCTCATCATGACAGTTCAGAGTCAATGGGACAAATGGCCTTCTTCTGCAATGTATAAATTCTGTGATAATGTCATACTTTTGGTCATGGCATCATGCTGGTAAATCATAGAATGATAGACTTTACAGTGCAGGAGAAGGCCATTCGGCCCATCGAGTCTGCATCGGCCCCTGGAAAGAGCACCCTAAACAAGCCCCACATCTCCACTCTATCCCCGTAACCCAGTAATCTCACCCAACCCATATGGACGCTAAGGCCAATCCACTTAACCTGCACGTCTTTGGGCTGTGGGAGGAAACCGAAGCACCCAGAGGAAACCCACACAGACACAGAAAGAACGTGCAGATTCCGCGCAGTGACCCAAGCCGGGAATCGAATTTGGGACCCTGGAGCTGTGAAGCAACTGTGCTAACCACTGAGTTACTGTGCTGCCCTCCCCCCAAAAAAATTCCCGAGCTGGGAAGGTCTCTCCACACCCAAACACCACACAGGGCACACATAAAAATGCCAACTTGTCACCCTGCATGCCAGCTGGCAGTGCAAACTGGGCACCCTAGCAGTGCCAGGCTGCCCAGGTGGCACCAGAAATGTCAAGGCACCACCCTGTCCAAAGGGCATGCAATTCGGGGCATCCGATCCCCTGGGAGACCCCTACGAGTGCTGTTTTGTCAGATCCCCGTTTGTGCGTTTAATGTTCAATGGCACTCACCCAAGGTTTGAAAGAATTTGGGGAGTTGGTGGTGTAGTGCTAATGTCACTGGACTAATAATCCAGAGACTCAGGCTAATGCTCTGGGCACATGGGATCAAATCCCACCACAGCAGCTGTAGTCTCAGTAATGATGACCATGAAACTATCACAGGTTAGGCAGGACTGTCCGATGAGGAGACATTGGTTTGACTGGGCCTGTACTCACTAGAGTTTAGAAGAATGAGAGGAGATCTGATTGAAACGTAGAAAACTTTAACAGGGCTAAACAGACTATATGCAGGGAGGATGTTTTCCTGTTTGGGGAACCTATAATCAGGGAACACAATCTCAGGATACGGGGGTAATCATTCAGGACTGAGATGAGGAAAAATTTCTTCACTCAAAAGGTAGTGAACCTGTGGAAATCTATACCACAGAAGGTTACGGAAGCCAAGTCACTGAATGTATTCAAGAAAGAGATGGATAATGTTTTAGATTTTAATAGCATCAAGGGGCATGGGGAGAAAACAGGAATATGGCATTGGGAAAGAGGATCAGCTGTGACCATGTTGAATGGCGGATCAGACTCGCAGAGTGGGGTATTCCTCGCCAAGGCCAAAAAAAAGATTCCATTTGATAGCTATTCACGCCCAAAACAAAACTTTGTTTTTTGGGGCGTTAAATCGTGCCCCTAGTTTCTATGCTTTTATGAATTGTTGTATCGGGTTCATGAATATCCTTTAGAGAAGGAAATCTGCCATCCTTACCTGGTCTGGCCTACATGTGACTCCAGACGCACAGCAATCTGGTTGACAGAAACCTGCCCCCTGAAATGGGTGAGCACACCACTCAGTTGAAGGAGAATTAGAATGGGCAAAAAATGCTAGACTTGCTAGTGACACCTACATCAAATGAAAGAATTTTTAAAAATCTGCACTGCACCCCATCCTAGACCTACGCTGTTTAGCATTTGAGGGATCGATAGGTTGCATCCTGGGTGCATATAGTATAAGGCCTTGTTATTCTTTGCATCCGCAATTCATGGACAACAATAATTTAGCAGCTCTGTTACATTCCAAAGCTAAATGATCCTCCCCCATTGCTCACCATCCTGTGTGACAGCAGTGAGAGACAATCATGTCAAACTGTCCACGTTTCGTAGGTGTCTTATCCTTGCAACTTATGATAAATATTCTGTGCCTCTTTTCTTCGGAGAATTTATGAACCTGGAGATTTTAACAGCAGCTGTCATTGGCGTGAGAGAAAACAAATTGATTTTATGCAGATGCAGCTATTCCAAAATCCCAACAGTGTCAGGTGTTGAGATGAACGTGACCTGTTTACTTCTTTGTCTCCATGCAATTAAACAACTGTTCAGTGAGAGAATCTCTGCGGCAATATGAAAAACTCTTTCCCTGTTTTTGAGAGGTGTAACTGAGATGCCCGTATCCAACAACAACAACTTGTATTTATATAACACCTTTAATGGAATAAGATGGCCCAAGGTGCTTCACGGCAGCAAACTTTGACTGTTGAGTCAAGTAAGGAGATGACGGGACAGCTGATCAAAAGGTTTGTTAAAGGAGCATCATAAAACAAGAAAAAGATGCAGTGAGATGGAAGGGTTGAGAGAGGAATTTCCTGGGCCTTGGGCAAAGGCAGCTGAAGGCAAGACCACTAATGGTGGTGCAATTAAAATTGGAGATGTGCAAGAGGTCAGCATTAGAGGAGTGCAGATATCTCAGAGAGTTGTAGGCCTGGAGGGAATTAAAGAGATAGGGAGGGTTGAGGCCACAGAGGGATTTGAAATCAAGAATGGGAATTTTCAAATTGAATGTTGCTTAGCCTGGAGCCAATGTAAGTCAGTGAACACAGGGGTGACAGGGGAACTTGGGAAGTTAGGGCATGGGCATAATAGCAGCATATGAACTGCAGGAATCCGTTCAGCCCATCAAGTCTGTTCCGTCATTCAATTAGATTAAGGCTGGTCTGGAACTTAACTCCAACTACCCACTTTGATTCCATAATCCTTAATACCCTTGCCTAAAACTTAATAATTGAGCCCGCCAGAGGGGACATGATGTCAGGGGGTGGAGGGCAAGAGAATTACGTGGAAGGACTCACATCGGATTTGCAGCATCAGATGAACTGTCCCCAATTAAGATGAGGGTGAGAAGGTCCTAATGCAGGAATCCCAACCACCAGCTGCAGGATGTCAATTAGGCTCATTAACGAGCCAATTGACACCATTCGTACGTGAGCCCATCGGAATTTACAGGTGGTTCAGGAATTGAATGGGAGTTGTACAGCTTTCTCATGCCTCCTGAAGGCAGTCCAGAAAAGCATGTTGGGATTGCCAGCAGCTTTATAATGGGTGGTCCCTCGCTGTCAAGCACACAGTGCATGATATGGAGAGACCCATCCTCTCTCATGATCCTCCTTCCACACAACTCCCATCTGTTCTCTTTAGCCCAGGGCACCTGGTTAATCCTGGGCCTCTGGTGGAATGCATTTCTGGCAACTTCCACCATTCCGGTGGTACTGATGGCAATGAGGAACTGGATTAACCAGGTGCCCTGGGCTAAAGGTAAATGAGAACAGATGGGGGTTGTGGGGGAGGAGGATCACGAGAGAGGACGGGTCTCTCCATATCATGCATTGAGGAACTGTCTGCATCTGATTGGCTGGCAACTCTCAGCAGGAATGTTTTTTAGCTCCAAGGTCCTCAATTGTGAGTGCCTGATAGGCGCTTAACTCCGTCTGACAATTCCCACTGATGTGTTTTTCCCACTGGTTGGCGAATTGGTGGTTGAGACCCCCGTTGGGCCAATTAAATTCCACCCAAATGTTTCAAGTTTGATGAAAAGACTCAAACCTATAAACATTATACCCAGGAGTGAGAGTCTTGCCCAGTGAGTCACGGCTGATACATTTGGTTGTCTATTAATAGCCTACTGTGCTAACATTCTCAAAGCTCATATAATGGGCTCTCAGGTCGGGTGCTAGGAAACTAATGAGACCTGAAGTCTTACCGGGGGTCAGTGCCTTCTGAAGTAGTGGTTAGCACTGCTGCTTCACAGTGCCAAGGACCTGGTTCGATTCTGACCTTGGATGACTGTCTGTGTGGAGTTTGTATGTTTTCCCCATGTCTGCGTGGGTTTGCTCTAGGTGCTCCAGTTTCTTCCCACAGTCCAAAAATGTGCAGATTAGGTGGATTAGCCATGATCAATGCATGGGGTTAAATTGATAGGGCGGGGTGGGCAGAGAGTGGGCCTAGATAGAGTGCTCTTTTGGAGGGCCGGTGCAGACTCAATGGGCTGAATGGCCTCCTTCTGTACTGTAGGGATTCTATGGATGCTATGGAGAGGAATGAACAATTCCCAACTCGCATATGCAACAACCCAAAAAACAGTCACGTAGCAGAAGGAACTCACAACTCGCACAAGGAGGGAGATGTGTTGGCCAATGAGGTAAAGTAGAACCAATAGTTCAAAGCTCAGTGGAACAAATACCTCTCATTCCCTCTATCTTCAGAAATTCAAAATGCCTTCCCTCCTATAATCATTCAGCCATTTCCCAAAGGCTGAGCTGTCGGAAGAGGATTAATGCTCCATTATGTGAACTCATCTATTCTACAGAATACAATAGGAAACTGTGAAAAAGATACAAAACCTTCAAGCTCTGCAAGGAGAAACCATCCACGATTATTTCTAGGACTCCAATGCAAGTATATGATACCCTTTATGTGAAAGAGGACTTACAATGAAGCTGCAATTACCCTGTCAAACTCTTGTAATTTGTTTAGAGTTATAGGATTTTACTTTTCCAATACTCACGATAAGATCACCTCCTGACAAGTTCCTGTCCAGTCTGAAAAGTTCTGCGGAATGCCTCTCAATGATTCCCTCCCACCCCACCCCGCATAAACCAGGTCTCATCACAAATCCTGCCACCTTAATATGCACCATGTTGGTTGTCCTATCACCTCCATTCTCGCTGATCTCCATTGGCAACACGGTAGCACAAGTGGGTAACACTGTTCCAGGGTCCCAGGGTCAGTGTCTGTGTGGAGTCTGCACGTTCTCCCTGTGTCTGCGTGGGTTTCCCCCGGGTGCTCCGGTTTCCTCCCACAAGTCCCGAAAGACGTGCAGGATAGGTAATTTGGACATTCTGAATTCTCCCTCTGTGTACCCGAACAGGCGCCGGAGTGTGGCGACTAGGGGCTTTTCACAGTAATTTCATTGCAGTGTTAATGTAAGCCTACTTGTGACAATAAAGATTATTATTATGTAATGCCTCGAATTTAAAAGTCTCGTCCTTGCTTTCAAATCTCTCCATGTCCTCACCCCTCCATATATCTGTAATCTCTTTCAGCCCTATACCTTTGAGATCTCTGCACTCCTCTAATTCTGGTCCATTCAGCACCCCTGATTTTAATCCCTCCGTCATTGGTGGTTGTGCTTTCAGCTGCCTGGCCCTGTGTGTCTTGGGATTTTCTCCTGACCCTCTTTGCCCCTCTCTCTCCTCTGATAAGGCGCTCCTTCAAACTTAGCTTTTGAATAAGGTTTTAGCTATCTGTCCGAAGTTTTTCTTGGGTCTGAACTTCCGCGGAATGACAATCCGAGTCTGATTGCCTTTCTGCTCTGAGTTACTGCCCTGAAAGCTCAGCTTTCTCGCCTGTCGCTCCACCTAAGGTTAGGCGAGCAATGGGATCCCAAGGCCTTGAATCAAGGGCTGGAACGTTGGAGGTAAGGCAGACATGCCCCTTTTTTGTGGCAATTTCTTCCATGAAATGGGCAATTTTAAATGTCCAGGCCTATTCCTGTTCCTTTGAGAAGCCAGGAACAGGAATAGGCCATTCAGCCCGTCAAGCCTGCTCCACCATTTGATACCATCATGGCTGACTGGACACTTCAATGTCCCCATTACCATTTATGTTGTTGTTAGTCAGAAATCTATCAATCTCTACTTTAAATATACTCAATGACTTAGCTTCCACAGCCCTCAGGAGTAGGGAATTTCAAAGATTCACAACACTTTGTGTAAAAACATTTCTCCTCATCTCGGTCCTAAGTGGCATCCTCCATATTTTGAAATTTTGCCCTCTGGATCGAGATTCCCCGACCAAGGGAAACATCTTACCTGCATCTGCCCTGTCTATTCCTTTAAATAGTTTGTAGGTTTCAATGAGATCACCTCTCATTCTTTGAAACGCTAGACATACAGGCCCAGTTTGTCCAATCTCTCTTCAGAAGACAGTTCTGCCATCCACGGAAGAAGTCTGGTGGACAGTGAAAGGATGAGAGTCATATGGTCAGTGGGGTGGTGGCCAGTGGTTGTCTGTGAGGAAGTGGTGGGTAGTGGGGAAGCAATCAGTGTGGGTCCAATGGGGGAGGAGGGGGTGGGTGGTGTTGGGGGGTGGGGGCGGGGTTGTTCAGTACTAGAGTTACCCAGGTGTTAGAAGTGGTTTTAATTCTAATTTGTTTGGGGTAACTATTACCTGAAGACATTCAGAACCTCTGGCGTTTGCAAATTAAATCATACTTTGGGATGGCTCCCATTGCAGAGGAATTGTCCAAGGGAAGTTTGAACATCCTGGCAATTGCTGGGCAATCCTTACCTGGGAATCTCCAAGAGGGGATTCCCCAGCGCACTGTTGGGGTACCCCTGATACGATGCCCCAACATCGGATGCTGAATGTTGAGTGTACTGAGGGCTGAGGATACTGAGTTCTGAGCATATTGAGAGTTGGGGATATTGAGGTTTCGGCATATTGAGGGTCAGTAGTATATCAAGGAGTGATTAGCATCTCTGTCACTGAACCAGAAGCTCTAAGTTCAAATCCCATCCAGGACTTGATGGTCACAGAAGGTGTATTCAAAACATGGCCAAACAGGTTCATTATCAACCTGAAAATCCTTCTGACATCCACCAATACTGGGCAGAAAGATCAGGAGGGATTCCTTGCTGACCAGGATATGATGGAACGAAATTGAAGCCTCTACCATCACTGTCCGAAGCTCTAGGCTGCAATGTACATGTAAAGAGGTGTTATATTCTTTTGTGTCCGCAAAGAAAAAAGGTATGAAGTTGCCCACACGTTTAAAATCTCCACAAATTCCGTCTGAGCCATCCCGTTTTAATACAGGAATGATTGGTGTTGCCCAATCACTTGTAGCAACAGGTTCAATGACCCCCCTGTTCATATTAATAAATCTAGTTCTTCATCAACTTTAGGCCTGATGGCGTACTAGGTTCTAGCTTTGATACATTTGGGTGTGCTGTGTGGCTTGATTTTTAGGTGTACTTCAAGTCCAATCATAGGGCCTAGTGAATCTTCGAACACCTTCTCATACTGCCTCAGACATTGTTGCAAGTTGCTCTTTGAATCCACTAATTGATTGACTGCTTCCCAGTTAAGCCTAATTTTAGCCAACCATGCTCTGTCAAAAAGAGCAGGAAAGTACCCCAAGGTGCGTTGGTGAATACCCCCTTGGAGGTCCCCAGGTAAGGATTGCCCGGCAATTGTCAGGATATTAAAACTTCCACAGACAACGTGAAGAGGCAACATCGCCGTCTGTCCATTTGCTTCTAATTTCACAATTATTTTTTATTTTAATGGTACGACCTATTCAGTGTACATCATTAGGATCACATTTGATGGTTTTAAAGGCAGATGCTTCAGCTTTTAGAGATAAATTGTCTCGGGGATTAATAATACTGCTGAGCCCATATCCACTTCCATTTTAATTTCATGACGTTCAGGTTTTGGATATGCCCAAAAACGTTGTTGATGTTCCTGCATTGACAGGTCACCTAACTTTAGCTCGTGCTGTAGTTCGGTTGTGTTGGCTTTTGAGTGATCTTAAGCTTCATCCATTAATTTGTAGACATTAGATTGTTTGATTGCGCTTTTCTTCTTGCACTTTCTTGCCACAGTTCTTGCATGTATTCGATTTGCTCCAGCATTCCCCCACTGAGTATCCAACCTACGTGCAACAGTGACATTGTTTCACCTTTGCAGCCTTGTTCCTTGAGGTATCCATTTTGTGGATCTTTGTTCCGGCCTCTTTCTACGAACCTTCTCTCATTGCAAGCTCCATAGATGTGGCAACTTCCATGGCACATTTAGAGTTAAATCACTTACAGTAAGCAGCTTCCTCTAAATGGCTTCCCTGTGGAGTCCACAAACCAGCCAGTCTCGAAGAGTATCATCACGTGTTGTACCAAATTCACAATACCTAGCTAATCTTCATAAAGACGCTACAAACTATAAAATACTTTCACCTTCTTCCTGACTATGAAGTGGAACTGAAACCTTTCTGTAATCAATGACAGTTCGGAGAGAAATGTCCTTCTAAGATTTTCATTAATTCACTGTAGGACTTACCTCCTGGTTTTGCTGGATGAATTAGATTTGGTAGCATCATAAATGTTTTACGGCCAATTGAGCTGAGAAATGTTGCGACCTTTAGGTCCTCCGGTGTCTCATTTGCTATTAAAAGGCAATTGGGATCTTTCCACATATGAATTCCATGTTTCATAATCCTCATCAAACCCGTCAGTAACGCAATTACTCCCCCCATTTTTGGATCCCGGATCTTAGGGTCTATACTTCCTTCCTTCCGACTGTGTTGGAAAATATGGCACAAATGATCCCTTGAACAATCAACTAGGAATTTTTTACAATTTTTGCCTGATTATTTTTTGACTTTTTCCCCCGAGTCGTGGCCCGTGCAGAGTCAGCCGTCTGCAAAATCCCCCTTCCCCGCAGCCCTTGTAGCCTTGTAGTTTCGCCACGTGCATGGTCCCTGCAGCCCAAACCCCACTTACTTCAATGCAAGCATGTCTTCACTGACTTTCAGCCTTCTTATCCATAGTTGCAGTTGAAAATTTTGTTTAAAACCTTTGCATCAGCGGCAGTGCTTCGCCCAACATCTGTGTGTGTGCAAGTCCGGTCCCGCGAATCCTCCGTTGCTCCTACTGCCTCCTCACAGTTAGTCAACAACATTTTCTTTTCAGACATTATTCTGTGTCAATCCTTGTCCCCAGTTTTCTGTTCTGTTATATTTCTTTGTTGTTGCAAAGAGAAAAGGTATGGAGGTGTCCGCACTCTGGATTTTTGTAAAACACAATGAGAGGTTTATTAAGAGATGTTGCCCATACAATCTAGATGCCGATCTGCCCAAAGCCCACACAAGTACTCTGCTGACATCACTACACAGCATGTGATGCATAATCAGCAGAAAGATATTCTTCGATACATAACAAAAGGTATATGTTAGCACAGCAACTCAGGCCCCTTAGGGAGAGGGTTGACTGGACGGCATGTGTGGATCAGATTGGTGCCAACAGCACAGGGTTTGACTTGGCTCGGGTGGATTTGGGACCTGCTTTCTTACGGGTACTCTTTGTGGAAGGTGTGGTGCTGTGCGTCAAGCCTGCCTTTGGGCCGAGAACTAAAGTAAGTAATAAATTAAGGGTGGGGAGAGTATATTGAGGGTGAGGATAGTATATTGGGGGTAAGGATAGTATACTGTGGGTGGGGAATAGTATATTGGGGGTGAGGATCGTATATTAAGGGGGAGGATAGTATATTGAGAGTAGACAATAGTATATTAAGTGTAGAGATAGTATATTGAGGGTAGAGGATAGTATAGAACAAAGAACAAAGAAAAGTACAGCACAGGAACAGGCCCTTCGGCCCTCCAAGCCCGTGCCAACCATGCTGCCCGACTAAACTACAATCTTCTACACTTCCTGGGTTTGTATCCCTCTATTCCCATCATATTCATGTATTTGTCAAGATGCCCCTTAAATGTCACTATCGTCCCTGCTTCCACCACCTCCTTCGGTAGCGAGTTCCAGGCACCCACTACCCTCTGTGTAAAAAACTTGCCTCGTACATCTACTCTAAAACTTGCCTCTCGCACCTTAAACCTATGCCCCGTAGTAATTGACCCCTCTACCCTGGGGAAAAGCCTCTGACTATCCACTCTGTCTATGCCCCTCATAATTTTGTAGACCTCTATCAGGTTGCCCCTCAACCTCCATCGTTCCAGTGAGAACAAACCGAGTTTATTCAACCGCTCCTCATAGCTAATGCTCTCCATACCAGGCAACATTCTGGTAAATCTCTTCTGCACCCTCTCTAAAGCCTCCACATCCTTCTGGTAGTGTGGTGACCAGAATTGAACACTATACTCCAGGTGTGGCCTAATTAAGGTTCTATACAGCTGCAAAATGACTTGCCAATTCTTATATTCAATGCCCCGGCCAATGAAGGCAAGCATGCCATATGCCTTCTTGACTACCTTCTCCACCTGTGTTGCCCCTTTCAGTGACCTGTGGACCTGTACACCTAGATCTCTCTGACTTTCAATACTCTTGAGGGTTCTACCATTCACTGTATATTCCCTACCTGCACTAGACCTTCCAAAATGCATTACCTCACATTTGTCCGGATTAAATTCCATCTGCCATCTCTCCGCCCAAGTCTCCAAACAATCTAAATCCTGCTGTATCCTCTGACAGTCCTCATTGATATCCGCAATTCCACCAACCTTTGTGTCGTCTGCAAACTTACTAATCAGACCAGTTACATTTTCCTCCAAATCATTTATATATACAGCAAAGGTCCCAGCACTGATCCCTGCGGAACACCACTAGTCACAGCCCTCCAATTAGAAAAGGATCCTTCCATTGCTACTCTCTGCCTTCTATGACCTAGCCAGTTCTGTATCCACCTTGCCAGCTCACCCCTGATCCCGTGTGACTTCACCTTTTGTACTAGTCTACCATGAGGGACCTTGTCAAAGGCCTTACTGAAGTCCATATAGACAACATCCACTGCTCTACCTGCATCAATCATCTTTGTGACCTCTTTGATAAACTCTATCAAGTTAGTGAGACACGACCTCCCCTTCACAAAACCATGCTGCCTCTCACTAATACGTCCATTTGCTTCCAAATGGGAGTAGATCCTGTCTCGAAGAATTCTCTCCAGTAATTACCCTACCACTGACGTAAGGCTCACCGGCCTGTAGTTCCTACACCAGCCTATAGTGAGGTTGGAGATAATATATTGAGGGTGAGGCTAATATATTGAGGGTGAGGATAGTATATCAATTAAGGATAGCATATCGAGGTTTGAGGATAGTTTATCGAGGATTGAGGATAGTATATTGAGGATTGAGGATAGTATATCAAGGATTAAGGATAGTATATCAAGGATTAAGGATAGTATTTCAAGGATTGAGGATAGTATATTGAGGGTTGAGGATAGTATATCAAGGATTAAGGATAGTATATCAAGGATTAAGGATAGTATTTCAAGGATTGAGGATAGTATATTGAGGGTTGAGGATAGTATATTACAGATTGAGGATAGTATATTGAGGATTGAGGATAGTATATCGAGGACTGAGGATAGTATATTGAGGATTAAGTATAGTATTCAAGTGTTGGACTTAGTGACGTTTGGGGATACTGAATGTTGACTATAATAGATGTCTAAGTTATTATTATCTTTATTATTGTGACAAGTAGGTTTAGGTTACACTATAATGAAATTACTGTGAGAATTCTCTCTATATTCATTCTTAACTAGTTCTACAGCTGTGAGGTTCTGTAAGTTTGGGGCAAAAATCCTAATGCAGACATGATTGGTCAAATGGTCTATTTGTTTGCTGGAACATTCTAGAATCCTGTATTTGCTTGTATGCAATGAAGTTACACCAAATAGATATTTATTTTTTCTGTGATTGAGTAATTATGTAAGTAATAATTGACAATTAACTGTAATTTTACACTTTATTCAGATTGAATTTAAGAAGAAATGATGGGTGTGTGGATTATGTAGCGTTTGTGGGAAAACTGCAAAGCAGATCAAATCTGAGCCTATTCCAAAAGATGATGAAGAGATTAAGTCCCAGGTAACTCCTGTGTTTAGTTTAATAAGGGCACAGGGAATCCACACTGAGTAAAACAAAGAAACATGGTTTTATTTGCATCACGAGATATACTCTGGATGGTAGACGCCTTCCGGTTTCCTGGTCTGGTCGATGCCTAACTGGTCGACCTTTTATACAGAGGTTACTATAGATCCTCCATGCCTAGTGGGGGAGCTCGTACTCCGCAAGGACCGCGCGGAAGATAATCATTCCACCTAGTAGGGCTATTACATTTGGAATGCAAGGATTTTGTCGATGGTACCATTGTGGGTCAGTGATGGAGGGAGTGAATGATTATGGATGGGCTGCTTTGTCCTGGATGGTATCGAGCTTCTTCAGTATTGTTGGAGCGGCAGTCATCCAGGCATTCCCTCACAGTGTTGACTTGTGCCTTGCAGATGGTAGACAGACTTTGGGAAGTCAAGAGGGGAGTCATGGAATGCTCAGCTTCTGACCTGCTGTAGTAGCCATAGCATTTATGTGGTTGGTCCAGCTGAATGTCTGACCAATGATGACCATGTCACCTTACGTTGGCAATAGCTCCACCTCAGAGCTTTCTACACTGATCGTTATGCCCTCTTCTGAACCTCTCTTGACTTGCTCTTGAAGCGTTGACCTAACTTTCTCAAATGACTAACTTGTTATTAATGTCTGCTTGTTTTCTTTAATCTTTTATTGGATCTTCAGCGATGGAGGCAGTTTGAGGGCCGCCAAGGGCAGTCTGACTGCCTCAGAAGCTGCGATTAGTCTGTTGAGCCAATGTCACCGGCTCTACCTTCAGCTGTTGGCAGCGTTCAGGTATTTACATATCGTTTGTAGATTTAAGTCGAGTATGGATAGTTTCCGAAACTCAGTGTGCACCAATTTTTATTACATTTAAGGAAGAATCATGTTGTAAGTGGGTGATTGAGGAGTGTTTGATTTTGGAATGGAAGGTGCTGGAATTTGTTTCTAGTCCAGTATGTTTCAAGGCCTTTTGCTCTGAAGGAAGTAGGTGAGATAAATTGAATATCCTGGTATTGAATAATTAATGAACCTCACCCTGGTTGCATAGACTGGACTATTTGTATACCTTACAGAAGATTAAACAGGGAAATAATTCAAGTGTTTCAGTTGATTAAAGGATTTGATGGGTTTGATAAAGAAATGTATTTTCCTGTGTTTGGGGGTGTAGCGCACAAAGACTCCGTGAGACGAATAGAGTGAAGTCGATGAGGCTTTATTAAGCGTGTCTGTTCCCCCGCAGCTCGATAGTAGAATGGCCTGCGGGGGAGGACTCCGGCTTCTTATACTCCGCCTTCAGGGCGGAGCTAGAGGTCAACGGCCAACCAGGACCCGGGATCTGTCAGCCAATGACATTAGGGCTTCCAGTCCCACATGACCCCTAATACATACTACCACATTCACCCATTGTCAAAAATGAACCCGGCGGGGTGATGCTTCGTATGGTGGTAAGAGTTTACAGGGCTGGTCCTGGGAGGAAAAAACATTCACATGGCAATACAGCATTGTACAATTTTGTCCTGTTTCAACTATTTACAGAAGGTATCGGGAGAAAAGCAAAATGTTCTTGTGAAAAGTCCATATATTGATTTAGATCGGCGCCACGAGTCGGTCGGGCGGTCTGGTCGTCCGTGTCGATCGCCTCGGCCCCGGTGGTGGTGGTGGTGGTGCTTGTACCGGTGTTGTCGTCTCCGGGAGCCTTACGGTTTCAGCTTGGGCTTTATTCTTGGTCGGGCCTGAGGGGAGGGGAACCGATCCTCCTGGGAAGGGGGCGGTCGCGGGTTGCGGCGGTGGCAGGAAGGGGGGGGTTGGGTGAATGGTGTCGGGGGGGTGTGTGTGTTGCCGGCGGGCGCCAGATCCCACAGGAAGACCGTGTCCTGTCGGCCATCGGGGTACTCCACGTAAGCGTACTGCGGGTTCGCGTGGAGGAGGTGAACCCTTTTGACCAACGGGTCCGCCTTATGTGCCCGCACATGCTTTCGGAGCAAGATGGGTCCTGGGGCCGCCAGCCAGGTCGGCAGCGACGTTCCAGAGGAGGACCTCCTAGGAAAGACAAGGAGACGCTCATGAGGCGTTTGATTAGTGCTCGTACATAATAGCGACCGGATGGAGTGGAGAGTGTCCGGGAGGACCTCCTGCCACCGTGAAACTGGGAGGTCCCTGGACCGTAGGGCCAGTAGGACGGTCTTCCAGACCGTGCCGTTCTCCCTCTCTACTTGCCCGTTCCCCCGGGGGTTGTAGCTGGTCGTCCTGCTCGAGGCTATGCCCTTGCTGAGCAGGAACTGGCGCAGCTCGTCACTCATGAAAGAGGACCCCCTGTCGCTGTGGACGTATGCGGGGTAACCGAACAGTGTGAAGATGCTGTTCAGGGCTTTAATGACTGTGGCCGCGGTCATGTCAGAGCAGGGAATGGCGAATGGGAAGCGGGAGTATTCGTCCACCACATTAAGAAAGTATGTGTTGCGGTCGGTGGAGGGGAGGGGCCCTTTGAAATCGAGACTAAGGCGTTCAAAGGGGCGGGAAGCCTTAATCAGGTGCGCACCATCCGGCCTGAAAAAATGCGGTTTGCATTCCGCGCAGATGTGGCAGTCCCTTGTGACTGTACGGACCTCCTCTAAAGAGTATGGGAGATTGCGGGACTTGATAAAGTGGAAAAACCGAGTGACCCCCGGTTGGCAGAGGTCCTCGTGGAGGGTTTGGAGGCGGTTAATTTGTGCGTTGGCACATGTGCCGCGGGATAGGGCATCGGACGGCTCGTTCAGCTTTCCGGGACGATACAAAATCTCGTAGTTGAAGGTGGAGAGCTCGATCCTCCACCTTAGGTCAGTGAGGAGAGTGAATCTCCTGCCGGCCAGGTAATGCCTCCAATGTCGCACAGCTTCCACTATGGCTTGGGCTTCCTTTTCCACTGAGGAGTGGCGGATTTCTGAGGCGTGGAGGGTCCGGGAGAAAAAGGCCACGGGTCTGCCCGCTTGGTTAAGGGTGGCCGCTAGAGCTACGTCGGAGGCGTCGCTCTCGACCTGGAAGGGGAGGGACTCGTCGATGGCGCGCATCGTGGCCTTTGCGATATCCGCTTTGATGCGGCTGAAGGCCTGGCAAGCCTCTGTCGACAGAGGGAAGGTCGTGGTCTGTATTAGGGGGCGGGCCTTGTCTGCGTACTGGGGGACCCACTGGGCGTAGTATGAAAAAAACCCCAGGCAGCGTTTCAGGGCTTTTGGGCAGTGCGGGAGGGGGAATTCCATGAGGGCGCGCATACGTTCAGGGTCGGGGCCTATTATCCCATTGCGCACTACGTAGCCCAGGATGGCTAGCCGATTGGTGCTAAAAACGCACTTGTCCTCGTTGTACGTGAGGTTCAAGGCTTTGGCGGTCTGTAGGAATTTTTGGAGGTTGGCGTCGTGGTCCTGCTGGTCGTGGCCGCAGATGGTTACATTGTCGAGATACGGGAACGTGGCCCGCAACCCATGTTGTTCAACCATTCGGTCCATCTCCCGTTGGAAGACCGAGACCCCGTTTGTGACGCCAAATGGGACCCTTAGGAAATGGTATAATCGCCCGTCTGCCTCGAAGGCTGTGTACTTGCGGTCACTTGGGCGGATGGGGAGCTGATGGTAGGCGGACTTGAGGTCCACGGTGGAGAAGACTTTATATTGGGCAATCCGATTGACCATGTCGGATATGCGGGGGAGAGGGTACGCGTCTAGTTGTGTGTACCTGTTGATGGTCTATGACCATCCTTTGTTTCTCCCCTGTCTTCACTACTACCACCTGCGCTCTCCAGGGACTATTGCTGGCCTGGATTATGCCTTCCTTTAGTAGCCGCTGGACTTCGGACCGAATGAAGGTCCGGTCCTGGGCACTGTACCGTCTGCTCCTAGTGGCGACGGGTTTGCAATCCGGGGTGAGGTTCGCAAACAAGGACGGGGGTTGCACCTTGAGGGTTGCGAGGCCGCAGATAGTGAGTGGCGGTATTGGGCCGCCGAATTTGAACGTAAAGCTCTGTAGATTGCATTGGAAATCTAATCCCAGTAAGGTGGGGGCGCAGAGTTGGGGAAGGACGTTTAGTTTGTAGTTTTTGAACTCCCTCCCCTGCACCGTTAGGGTAAATATGCAGAATCCTTGGATCTGTACGGAGTCGGATCCTGCAGCTAGGGAAATCTTTTGTGCGCTGGGATAGGTGGTCAAGGAACAGCGTCTTACCGTGTCGGGGTGGATAAAGCTCTCCGTGCTCCCAGAGTCGACTAGGCATGGTGTCTCGTGGCCGTTTATTAGCACTGTTGTCGTATTCGTCTGGAGTGTCCGGGGCCGAGCTTGATCGAGCGTAATTGAAGCGAGACGTGGTTGTAGTAGTGGAGTGGGGTCCGTTGTTGCCATCCAAGATGGCGTCGGGGATGAACAAAATGGCTGCCCCCATACATCGCACATGGCTGGGGGGTCACAAGATGGCGGCGGGGGTGGACAAAATGGCCGCCCCACGCGTCATACAGGTCTGGGGTGGTCCAAGATGGCGGCGCCCTTCCTCCCCTCGTGGTGGCTGGGACCCAAAATGGCGGCGTCTGCAGGTCACACATGGGGCGCTGGGGGGGTTGGGGAGCGTTAGGACCGCACGGGGCTCCCTCATCTCTGGGGACAGCGGTGGTCGGGACCCAAGTTGGTAGCGCCGGCGGGTCAGACGTGGGGCGCGGGGGGGGGGGTTTGGGGGGCGTTAGAGACGCGCAGAACTCCCTCTTCTCCGGGGAGAGCGGTGGTCGGGACCCAAAGTGGAAGCGCCGGCGGGTCATACGTGGGGATGGGGGGGGGCGTTGGGGAGCGTAAGCGGTGTGCAGGGCTCCCTGTTCTCCCGGGACCGCGGTGGTCGGGACCCAGAGCGGCTGCGCCTGCGTGTCGCACATGGGGCGCTGGGGGGGGTTGGGGAGCGTAAACGGCTTGCAGGGCTCCCTGTTCTCCCGGGACAGCGGCGACCTAACGGAACCGGCACACAACCGCGAAATGGCCCTTTTTCCCGCAGCTCTTGCAGATTGCTGCGCGGGCCGGGCAGCGCTGCCGGGGGTGTTTCGCCTGGCCGCAGAAATAGCAGTGGGCGCCCCCGGTGCGACTTGGCGTTTGGACCGCGCAAGCCTGTGGAGTGTCCGGGGGGTGGGTAGGTTTGTCGCGACGGGTACGTACGGAGCCCAATGGGCTGCCACGCGGTCGGGGCCGTAGGCGCGGGTATTACGCGCGGCCACGTCTAGGGAGGCTGCTAGGGCCCGGGCCTCTGAGAGTCCTAGCGACTCTCTTTCTAGAAGTCTTTGGCGGATTTGGGAGGAATTCATACCTGCCACAAAAGCATCGCGCATTAACATGTCCGTGTGTTCATTTGCGTTCACCGAAGGGCAGCTGCAGGCTCGTCCCAAAATCAGTAGCGCGGCGTAGAATTCGTCCATCGATTCTCCGGGACCTTGCCGTCTCGTCGTGAGCTGGTAGCGAGCGTAGATTTGGTTAACTGGGCGGACATAGAGACTTTTCAGTGCTGCGAACGCCGTCTGGAAATCCTCCGCGTCTTCGATGAGGGAGAAAATCTCCGTGCTCACCCTCGAGTGCAGGACCTGTAGTTTTTGGTCTTCTGTGACCCGGCCGGTGGCCGTTCTGAGGTAGGCCTCGAAACAAGTCTGCCAGTGCTTGAAGGCTGCTGCCGCGTTCACTGCATGGGGGCTGATCCTCTCCGGAATGATCCTGAGCTGCATAGTCCTTTTTAGGCACGCTTAATAAATTGTAGCGCACAAAGACTCCGTGAGACGAATAGAGTGAAGTCGATGAAGCTTTATTAAGCGTGTCTGTTCCCCCGCAGCTCGATAGTAGAATGGCCTGCGGGGGAGGACTCCGGCTTCTTATACTCCGCCTTCAGGGCGGAGCTAGAGGTCAACGGCCAACCAGGACCCGGGATCTGTCAGCCAATGACATTAGGGCTTCCAGTCCCACATGACCCCTAATACATACTACCACAGGGGGTAATCCAAAACAAGGAGCATAACTTAAAGATCAGTGCTGGGCCAGTGATTCCCAGACTTATTCCCGGTGTGAAAATATGTCGGGTATGAGGGTTGTTGAGCTTGGAAGGGGTGGGGAGGAGGGAGGTGTTCAACTACCCGGGTGGGGGTGGGTGGGGTGAACCTTAGCTGCTGAGTGGAACCTGATATGCCTAATACCAGGATATTATTTTACTTTCTGAAGTGCACAAATAGGCTTTATGCACAAGGCAATCAAAATGTTTACTTTTGGCTATGCTGCTTGTGGCTTGCAGTATGCTATTTCTTGGATGTCATTATAAAATCTGATCTAATATTCTCGACACAATCACTAAAACTCTGCAACTGCTTATTTGGAATGTATTCTAGCCACAGACAGCAGTTCTGAGTGAGTCTTATTGATTGCACTGTGTAAACCTAGTTTGACTAAAACATTTACCTTTTGTAAAAGAACCACCTGTTTAAACTGTTTGTTCCCTTCCTTTTATTTCTTTTATTTTTGTTATTACAATTTTTGACCATGGACGATTAATGGGCCTGTGCCTTTAGTGCGGACTTTGCCTTTAATTCGAGTAGAAGCCCGAACTGGTTTAAACTGAAAATTGACCTGGGACCCTAAGGCAAAGCAGGCTGCATGAAGCTGTCTGTAATTCCAACCATCAGGTTCCAGAGGGGTGTTGCCGCCTTTAATTTAAACAAGCAGATTCCAGAACGATTTGACTGACATCAGTGATGACTCAGGTTGACTGACTTGGCTGGTGGCCAATGAATGAGCAGAAGAGGCTGTATTCTGCCTGGACACCATTGGTGATTGGATATTGTCTCTCTGGAATGTTCTTCAGAGCCACGGTTCTCTCCAGAAAGAACGATTGCTAAGCCTCTGCATGAAAAGATCTATCCAACCCTTTCTCTCCAATAAGCCAGGGAGTGTTTGATTCCTGAAAACAGGGCCTGGAAGAGAACCCACGAGCTGAGAGCAAAGTCTTGGTCTCTCCAGGAAAGATGTGAGTTCTATGTTTTTAAAACTGCAGGCACACCAGTGTGGGTGGCAAAATTAAAGATTTCAAACCTCACTCATGCCGGGAAGAACGTGCACTAAAGAAATCATCAACTGAAGCAAGGACTTTTATCTTTTGCCCTTAACCCTTATTATTTTCACCCCTTTCCACCCCTCTGTGTGTGTCTATTTTGTGTGTGTGGGCAGTGAGGGGACAGTTATGGGGTGGTGGTAGTTGGTTAGCTTGTAATTATTCCTTCATAATTGCTGACTCATCTTTATTTCTGTTATAAATAAACAGTAGTTGTGTTTCAACTTACAAACTTGGTGACTGTAAATTATTGGGCAGCAAGGGTGAACGATTTCAGAAAGTTGATACAAATTATTGGTTAATTCACTTGTGTTGTGACTCCGGGACTTGTGGGGCTGGAATTGACCGGGCACTAGCCCAGGATTTTACAGCCTCTTTTTTTGCAGTAGCAATCAGCCCTCAAAGATCTGTCCATTAGGTCACGCCCATGAAAACTGAGGATTTAACGAGACCTCGCAGCTGTCAGCACTCAGTACGAACTTCATGGCAGCAATCGCTGCCTCAGAGCTCAAGACCTCAAAATCTGTTGTTGTGACCACACTGTGGGGAGGGGTCACGACCCACAGTTTTGGGAAGCCCTGCACAAGGCCATTTAAGGGTGCTATGAGGAAACACTTCTTGACATAAAGAGGTGTGGAAATATGGAGCTCACTCTTCCCCCGCCTCCCCACCCAAAAGAAACTGGTGAGACTGCAGGTCAATTTGAATATTCAAAACTGAGATCAATGGATTCTAGTTAGCTAAATATATTAAGAGGTATAGGACCAACGTGGGTAGATGGAGTTAAGATATAGAACGGCCATATTCGAATATAATGGCGGAACAGAAAATCTTCCTGTTGTTCCTATCTAATCTTTGTCTGTATAATCTGTATAATTTAGTCTGTATAATCTTTGGCATGTATTAATTCATTTTAACTTTTTGATCCATTAGAAAAGTTGAGATTCCAGGACAGGAGGCTGTTAATATTCAAGCGTTTAAGGAAATCATTGAGAAGCATTTTCAGATCCAGCTCTCGGTGAATCAACTGGACTGTGTTATGACAAAAGTCGGCGAACCACAAAACAATTTGGTTTTCTACTCAAAGTTCCTGTGCCTCTTTCAAAACCGGTGAGTTCGATATTGGAGGCTCAGAACTCTCCGATCCCTGCCAGGCCGGAGAAGCCCTGGGGGGGTGGGGGGGCGGCGCAAATCCTGCCCTGCCGCTCCGACGCCGGCTGCCGTATTCTCTGGCACTGGTTTTCGGGCGGGGATCGCGCCAAGCTGGTCGGGGGCCGTAGGCAGCGCCCCCCGGCAATTCTCCGGGCTCCGATGGGCCGAGCGGCCGTCAGTTTCTGGCCAGTCCAACTGGCGTGGATTGGACATGGTCCCACACGGCGAGACCTGGCTGGTCGGCCAGCTGGTGCACTCCTCGTGGTGGTGAGGGGGCGGGGGCCGCAGGGGAATCTGGCCCGGGGGGGGCATGGTGGCCTGGCCTGCGATCAGGGCCCACTGATCTGCGGGCGGGCCTGTGCCGTGAGGGCACTCCTTCCTTCCACGCTGACCATGGCGGAGCCCTACAGAACCCTGTCGGGCTCCACCATGGCCGGTGTGGAGAAGACAACCCCCCCCCCCCCCGCGCATGTGCCAGAATACGCCGGCCGATCTGCGCATGTGCTGACTCGCGCAGTCCCTTCGGCGCTGGCTGGCACGGTGCCAACTCCTCCGCCGCCGGCCTAGCCCCCAGAAGTGTGGAGAATTCCACAACGTTCAATTGGCCCAACGCCAGAGTTGTTCGCGCTGTTCTTGGCGTCAGGCCAATTCGCCGATTGCGGTGAATCCCGCCCAGGATGTCTGATACTTTGAAAGATATCAGTGAACATTTGGAATGATGCCCACCTTATCATGAATAAAATGGATTCAGATCTTTGAACCAGGCTTGAAATGTTTGCATTTTCTGTCTACAGATTAAATAGTATTCAAAATATTTTCTGATTGTGTTTTGAAATGATGGCCAGGATTCTCCGCACTGTTTCCAGTGAGCGGGAAAGTCAGTGGGGCGGAGAATCCAACGGCAGTCCCCAAACAGCTTTTACATCAGTGGGATTTCCCATCGAGAGAGTCCCCATGTCCTGCCAATCATGTAATGGGGCCCCACCATGAAAAGTTGGTAACTCCATTACCATATATTAACATATCATTGGCGGGTTTCCCCCCTGTATCAAACCTCACGTTAGTATATAGCCCTCACCGGCATTGCATCACGTCACGTCAGCGGGGCTTACAACAGGTCCTGACAAATGGGATCTCATGAAGAGAACCTGCTGAGGGCGCACAGATAAGTACAGGCCCCACGGAGGGAGAGTGTCCTGCTGTCATGCCCAGGCAGACTTTGGGCACTGCCTCCTGACACTTCTCCCTGGCACTGCCCCCAATACATTAGTGTCACAACTTTATTGAGCTTGCATGGACCGAGAGGCCTCTTTCTATGCTGTAACGCTGTGATTATTTCCCCACATTGTTTTTTTTTGTGTAGACCCAGCACAGGGGAGCTGAAGCAGGAAGTAAACCAGAATGCCCTCCTCATGAATAACAAAAATTTCCGTCTGGACAGAATCCGATACTTGGATAGGTTCGGGAGTGACTGGGTGAGATACAGTCACGCACAGAAACAACGCTCTCTTCCAGAGGTAAACTAGATTACCACAAATTTAAAGTTGAGCACAGAATTTGCTGGGAGACTTTAATGGCATTTGCTGTTAATAATGTGCAAACCACCCCGTAACTTGTGATGAAGCCAAATGGTCTGCTTCTGCCACTTTCGGGAGGCTTATAGCGGAATGGAACAAATTATCCAGCAACTTGAGATAATTCACAATTTGTTTTTGTGGTGTATATCTTATGTAATCCTACATAAAGAACTATTGGACAAAGAAAGAGACTGAAAGAAAAAATGAAGGAAAAAATGACTAAACTGTAAAAAATCTCTAAGAACTATTTTCCAGCTGCAGGAATAAGATTCTATAGCTTTAATTATTCCCTTTCTGGGCTGGAGAGGCGGATTGACATTGCAGGGACAGAAATCTTATCATTGAAAGGCGACAAATTGCAAAAAGTTTCTGGATAATTTGTTCCATTCCGCTATACGCCTCCCGGAAATGGCAGTTCAGCCCCACCTTTCAGTCAGTTTCATGAATTTGTTACATTTACACAGCCCCACCTGCTGCAAGATTGCCACGGGCAGGACACAAACCATTTAAAGGTCCACTGACCTCGGGCGGGAATTTCCAGCCTCTGGGCAAATACGGTCGGAGAATCTCGCTTTACTTTTGCAGAGTCTGGGAATGAAATCCCTATTTGGCACAGAGGTTGCTTAAAGAAAAAATTTACAAATCTCTACTCCATCCTCGGTTCACCTCACCCTGCACCATCCTGTGTAAAATCTCGCAGAAAGTGGTCACATCGTGTGACTAACATTTCTCTGGGGGAGAATTCTGATCGTCTATTGTAACTCTGGCAAAAAAACATTGAAAATTCAGGGAACAAGATAAAGAGCTTTTACCATAATGGATCTTTATAGGAACCCAATCCTGTGATCAACTGCTTCTAGAAATGATTTCTCCCAGGACCTTGCCGTCACACTTGTTTTTCACGGTTGGGAGTTTCTTATTTATTAATTACATTTTTCCACTTAATGTGCCTGCTTCTCTCACGATTCAAACATCAAGTAGAATTAAAAAAAAATACTATTTGCACATTTACCTGGTACAAATGTAATGCAACATCATGTGTAAACTGTGGATAGGCTGTAAATTCACAGTGTGCAACAAAACTTGCATGACAGCTCCTGGGAGAAGGGAAAAGAATTCAGTTCTTGACTTAAGGCTGCACTGAATTTTGAAATCAATCATTTATGGGATGTGGGCGTCCCTGGTTAGGCCAGCATTTATTGTCCATCCTTAGTTGCCCTTCAGAAGGTGATGGTGAGTTGCCTTCTTGAACCATTGCAGTCGTTGAGGTGTAGGTACACCCACTGAAGGGAGTTCCAGGATGTTGCCCCAGCGACAGTGATGGAGCCTTTTTTGTACCATGTATCATTCTCCTCTGAACACTCTGATTAATAATTCAGTCTATATTCTTCCTAAGTTGTTGGTAAATGTCTGATTGACACATTCTGAGGATAATGTGATTCACGTAAAAGGTGCATATGCCATTAAGAGTTGGTTGGTTCCAGAGAAGTCAGGATGGTAAGGTTGCCCTAAGTGAAGAGTTTAATTATTTTGTAAATGTAGGACATGATCGTGACCGCATTGCACCTAAACGGGAGCACGATGCGATGGTAGATGCTGGTAGAGGCCTACCGTGGGCTTCCCGACAGCTAGTATGCCTCATGAAATCTACCCAGGTCTCCAAGGTCGCAATCAGGACCCCACCCACAATGGGCAGGACAAAGCCTAAGTGCATTTTAAACTCTCTTCGGTGTGCTGGCCCGGGATCTATCAGGCTCCCCAGGGTCACCCCCAGCTGGGCGCCTTCAGTACTGGTCCACAAAACGTGTAGAAAGGGTGGTCCCCAGGCCCTCCCCGGAACACGGGGCATCTTGCCAGGCTTACACCCAGGTGGCACTCAAGATTCTAGGCTGGCACTGCCAAGGTGCTAGGCTGGCACCCACATTGCCAGGGCACCACCAAAGGTCATGCAGCTGGGGGCCTCCAATCCCCATCACGAGTGCCGTTCCGTCTGGTCCCCTTTTGTGGGGACCAGTGCTAAATGGTGCTCGCCCGAGGTCTCTGAAGGGGTTGAATCCTAAAGCCTCAGGTCCCTCGGGAATCTGCACGTTAGAGTAAGGCTTACTGCCTTGCTCTAATTTGTAGATTTGCTTAAAAAGTGATAGCGCCCATTGTTGGTGGGATTCACATCGCAGCATCTCGCGAGATTCAACGCAATCTCGTGAGGCGTTGCGAGCCTGGTAGATCCCAGGAACGGCGTCACTGGCTTTCAATGGCCGTAGGATCACGCCTGAAGTAAACAGCAGCAGGACTGGAAGATCCTGACACCGCAAAACACACGGCAGAACAACCCGCCCAAATTAGGCATTATCAAATAGGGGAGCAGGCCTACTCCTGTTCCTAATGCATATGTTTGTACGTCATTCTGGACGAATGAGATGAGTTGGGTAGATGGCCTTTGCCATCATAATTATCTTTCAGAGGGTGGAATCATGACTGGAGTTCTCATAGTGAATCTGTAACGTTATAGACTGTACATGATTCTCCAAGAGTCTTTTCCATTGATCGCAATCTTGTCTCTTTTCTACTTGCCTATCATCCAACGTTACCTTGGTGCGTTTATGAGTTTTCTGAGATAAAGTTGTGTTGCATAGTAGACATTGAAAATATATTGTAGTGAGAAACAGCAATCAACAGAGTCTTCAAACTTGCTGATCAACACAGAGACAATTATGAACCACTCAATCTTTTTCTTCTGGCTTCTTAAAAGTGGTGTTGCACAGAGACACCTGAGAGCTCCAGTGCTTCTCAATGATAGTGAAGACCTGACTGAGGGGAGGGTTAAAGGTACAGGCTAGGGTGATGGGGAGAGTGGCGGTTGAGGGTGCGAGGGATAAAAAGAGCCTGAAACAAATGAAGTACCAAGGCCTATCATTTCTCTCCCTAGCCATGCTTGTGCATTCCCAATTTTAATAGCTCCAGCATTACTGTTTGTGCCATTGCCTACCTGACCCCAAGCTCTGGTGCTCCCTCTCTAAACCTCTTTGCTTTCCACCTCTCTCTCCTCCTTGAAGATGCTCCTTAAAACCTGTCACTTTGACCAAGCTTTTAGTCCTGATAGCATCTTCTGTGTCTCGTTGACAAGCTTTGCTTGATAATGATCCTGTGAGGCACTTTGGGACATGTTACCACATTAAAAGTGCTATTTAAATGCAGTTTATTGTTCATCCAAGTCAGTAAATATGAGTGAGATATCACTATGTTGAATAGGTAGAGAGCAAAGACATGTTCTTCCACTACTGATGGTATTTTCCTATTCTGCCTTTTTCAGCTGCGAAACATAATCTGGGGCCTCCTGCAAAGAAAGTTCCGCTCCTTTTGTAAGGTTTTCATAAGCGTCTGCATCAATGATGAGTGTACAGCAGATAAGGAGAAGCTGGATAGCGTGCTGCTAAGGTAACACTAAATACAGCACAAGGACACAGCATTTCACCATCAGTTACTACAGCTATCTGAGAATGAAAGACATGCTGGGAGCTTTTTCCAAGAGCATTTCCCAGGTTTATTTGGTGAGGAGAGTGCCATGTCCTTATCTCATTCAGCTCCACCCTGTAGTGCTCAATTGATTATGTGAATCCGTTTACTATTGATGCTCACTGTGCTCGATCTATTAAGCCTGGGCGGTGACTCGGAGAAATGTAAACAAACTGCAGAAAGAGCTAGAAGCTAATAATAATCTTCATTGTCACAAGTAGGCTTACGTTAACACTGTGATGAGGTTACTGTGACAAGCCCCTAGTCACCACATTCCAGCACCTGTATGCGTACACGGAGGGAGAATTCAGAATGCCCAAATTACCTAACAGCACGTCTTTCGGGGCTTGTGGGAGGAAACTGGACCACCTGGATTAACACACTTCAGGGGTGAGAAAAGTCACAACTCTTTCCATACAAAACATATTGATAATGGATGGTAAGCAAACAGATACATTCTGGCCATGATAAATCACAGTGATCAATCTCTATCGATGAATCTATAACAGACTCAGCCAAGAGACGGATCCCCTTTGCTGGAGAGCTTTAGGTCCAAAGTTATATATTTCTCCCAAGATCCATGCACTCGCCACAAGTCATGTCTCATAATAAGGTTGACTGCTGTCGCTCCTTAAAGGACATTAGTGAACCAGTTGAATTTTTACAAAGATCCTTCTACTTCATAATCAGTTTCCTGGAAACCCAATGTTTACTTTCTGATTTGTTTATCTTGTAAACTGAGTTCTAATTCTCAGAGACACCAGGGCAGGATTTCAACACATCCCCTTCTGGATCAATCAGCTCAGTGACAAAGCCATACAGCTACCAAACAACATCAGCAACTTGTATTTATAAGGCACATTTAACATGGTAAAATGCTCAAGAGTGCTTCACAGGAGAAATTATCAAACACAATTTGACACAGAACCTCATGAGGAGATATTAAAACAAGGGAGAGAGAGAGAGAGAGAGAGATCAGAGAGGTTTGACATTCCAATATTGCATTGTCTGAGAAATAAGTCGTTATTTTTGTTAATCGGAAACATCTCTCTAGAATGAACGTAATCCTTCTCCCTATGGAACTTGAGAAATTGTGGTACAGTTTGCCAATCAGCTACCCAGCCGAAGCCATTTCATTGAGAAAATTCCTTCGATATTTTAGCAGATTGAAAAAGGTTAAGGGTTCAGGTAGGCAAAACTTTTGTGTCTTTCTCATGATGTGGAATAAGAATAAGAAATTGTTCAGGAGGAGACCATTCGACCCCTAAAACCCACTCCACCTGATAAGATCATGGCTGAATGTCTACCACAATTCCATTTTTCTGTCATATCCCCATTGTCTCATGGTTCTCCCAGTGTCCACAAATGTGTTGATCTCTGTCTTAACATACACAATGACTGAGCAACCTCGGGTTCCTGGGGTAGAGAATCCCAAAGATTCACAACCCTCTAAGTAAAGACATTTCTCCTCGTCTCAATCCTAATCTGGACCCCCTTATCTGGAGACCTTTCCTCCCTATACTCTCCAGCCAGGGGAAACAGTCTCTCAGCATCTACCCTATCCAGTCCTCGAAGAATTCAAAGAATTTTATATATTCCCAAAGAGATCACCTCTTATTCTTCCAAACACACTATTCTTATTTAGAGTAAAATGCAATTTGTTTGAGCTTTTCGATGAGGTGTTTTGAGGTTGTGTATATCAGAAGCAACGTAACCAGACCAGGTGCATTGGCCTCCAGGATTGGAGAATTAGCACAGGGGTCAGGAACTGTCTTGCTCCCTAACACCAGATTAATCATCATCCCCATAAACAACTGAGTTACTTTTAGCAAATGTCAAAACACTGCAAATGTCGGCAACCTGAAATAAAAACAGAAAATGCTGGAAATACTCAGCAGGCCAGGCAGTATCTGTGGAGAAAGAAACAGAGTTATTGTTTCAGGTCAGTGACCCTTTGATGCAGTGGAACAGCTGAGGGGGAGGGAACCATGGGAAATTAGGCTGAGGAATGTGGTGAGAAAAGGCAGAGGTTCCCCAGTGATGAGGGCCACCAAGCTGGGGAGATCTCCCACACCCCATGCCCACAGCACCAGCCCGTACCTCCCACCCCCAGAGCCAGCCCACATCTTCCCTCCAAGTGCTTCTGATGCAGACATTCTCCATTTCCAACATCTCCTGCTTTTCACGTTTATTTTTAATGATAATTGATGTATCTTGGAAATAGGAGGAAATGTGTGAAACAGTTCAAGTTATGTATATCCGCATCAGGAACATACGAACGAAAGAGGGCTATTTAAACTTTCCAGCTTGTACCACCATTCAGTGAGATCATGGCTGACCTGTGACCACACAACAAGCTTTTTTAGCAAAGTTGAAACCCATGGAATTAAAGGGATAGTGGCAGAATGGAAACGGAGAGTAGTGACTGGCTGTTTTTGTGCTGGAGGAAGTAATCCAATGGGGTTTCTCAGTGGTCAGTATTAGGACACATTTTTCCCTGATGATTATGAATGGCTTAGGCTTGGTGTACAGGGCATCATTTCAAAATTTGCAGATGACACTAAGTACAGTGAGCAATGAGGAGGATAGAAAGGGTGGAAAAGTGGTAAATACAATTTAATGCAGGTAAGTCCGCAGTGATATATTTTCGTAGAAAGGACAAGGAGAGTTAATATAAAATTAAGGGGATAATTCTGAGGATGTAAGAACAGAGGGTCCTGGAGGTAGAATGCACCCCAGCTCCCAGGAAATCCACTAGTCATAGGAGGAACCTGGGGATTTATGTGCATAAAACACAAAGTGAATGAAATGAAATAAAAATCCCTTATTGTCATGAGTAGGCTTCAATGAAGTTACTGTGAAAAGCCCCTAGTCGCCACATTCCGGCGCCTGTTCGGGGAGGCTGGTACGGGAATCAAACCGTGCTGCTGGCCTGCCTTGGTCTGCTTTAAAAGCCAGCGATTTAGCCTAGTGTGCTAAACCATCCCCTGGTGGCAGGACAGGTTAAAAAAGTGGCCAATTAAATGTACAAATCCTGAGCTTTATAGTATGAAAGCAACAAAGTTATAATAAGCCTTTATGAAAAGGAAACGCTTCAGCCTCCACTGGAGGACTGTGCCCAATTCTGGGCCCCACACGTTAGGAAGAAGAAGATATTTTTAGAGAGGGTGTAGAAAATTTTCACGAGAATGGCTCCAGGCATGAAAACTTTGGTTAGGTGGATAGAAACTTGAACTGTTCTTTTTAGAGAAGAGAAGGATGACAAGAGATTTGGTAGTTGTGAGGCATCCAGACAGAGTAGCCAGAAACTGTTCTCATTGGCAGAAGGGTTGATAGCCAGAGAACACCTTTTTAAGGTGATTCACAGAAGAACCTGGGGTTGTGTAAGAGCTCGCTCCTGAAACCCACAACTTACTGATTTGTACTTGAGATATATGAGAAATAACTCAAGACCCACAAGTTCTGTCTTAAGACTTTTTATTGTCAAGTGTGATTCAAAACCGCTTTCACTATTGATTAACACCCATCGATGAATTCAAGCATTGCTCTAGTGACATTACAAGAAATCATTCATTGAATCACTTGTGGATGATCAATCCAGCATTGATTGTAAGTGAGATGACTGGCCAAGTCAACTCCATCTGACATCTCCCTCCAGTCTCTTTGGACATCCGATTGTTCTAGCTTTGCACCATTTGGAAAGGATCCTGTTCTCATCCTTTTGAGATCCACCTACTTTGAAATCCATGTGCCGCAGTTTTTTGCTCGTTCACTTAATCCATCAATATCTCTTTGTAATTTTACACTTTCATCACCTGATTTACAATGTCACCTATTTTGGTGTCACGGCAACAAAATCATAAAATTCTGACCCATCATGGCTTTTTGAAAGAGCTACCCAATTAATCCCGATTTTCTCGTCAACCCTCATAACTCTGTAAATGTTGACTTCTTTAAATATTTCTCCAATTCCCTTTTGAAAATTTCTTTTCAATTTGTTTCTGCCACCCTTCCAGCAGCTCATTCCGGAGATCACAAGAACTTGCTGTGTAAACAACATTCTCCTCACTCTGTCCTGGTGTCTTTGCCAATTAATTAAACAGAACTGAGACAGTCCAATATTCCACTATTCCAAAGCCTCTCTGAGTGTACTATTAGTTAAATAACACAAATGTGTTTATTCAGAACTCTTTGATTTTCTAAAAATTGTACTTCAACGTTTTGTTTATAATGTCGTCCTTCTGCCTTTTCAAAAAAAAAAACTTTAGTTCCAGTTTGGCCAGGTTTGGGGTAAGTTTATCAAGCCACAAAACCTGTAAATGTGTTGCGTGTCTTTGTGTCTAATCCTTTATTCTGAAATATTCCAAGTAGAAAAGGACCTGCAGCAAAGCCCTGTCGCCCACATCCAGAATAAGCTGCGGCGCGACATCGTGAATCATTGGAACGACCTGAAATCTGTCCTGAAGGCGCGAGATCCACATGGTACAGGGAGAGTGCCGTTCAGAGACATTCAGGCAATTTGCATGAGTCTAAGGTGGAACCTGCTGCCTGCGGAGGTTGATAAATTGTGCGCAGCTTATGATCTGGAAAAGAACGCAGAGTTTCATTACATCCCATTCATGAAATCCTACACTAAAAAAGAGAAAGGTAAATAGTTCTAACTTCCCATTTATCACCTTTCCATCTCACCCTTTTTTTTTCACATTTTTATTTAGCAAACTAAGTGATAGCCTCCTCATTTGTTGAGTTTAAGGGGATTAATCTGGCATTTAGTCTTTAGAGGAGACATTCCTCGACCACAGAAAATAGGAGAAGGCCATTCACCCCTTTGAGACTGCTTCACCATTCAACATGATCATGGCTGATCCTCGAACTCAGAACCATACTCCTGGGCTCTCCCTATATGCCTTGACATCTTTAGAGTCTAGAAATCTATTTATTTCCGTCTTAAATATATTCAGCGATTTGGCCTCCACAGCCTCCTGTGGTAGAGAATTCCACAGGTTCACCACCCTTTGAGTGAAGAGGTTTCTCCTCATCTCAGTCCTAAATAGCCCACCCCATATCCTGGGACTGTTCTAGACCCTCTAACCAGAAGAAACATCATCTCTGTATCCAGTCTATCCACCGTCAGAATGTTATACATTTCCATGATATCCTCTCTCATTCTTCTAAACTCCACTGAATACAGGCCCAGTCAATCCGATCTCTCCTCGGACAGTAAATTGCCATCCCAGGAATCGGTCTGGTGGACCTTCACTGCACTCCCTCTTTAGCAAGTGCATAACTGCAGCAGGAGTTTAGACTGAGGGCCCAGTGCTGGAGGTTGCACAGGGGCCTTGGCCTGTCCTGTTAACCAAGGACCACTGTCGCCATGGGAGCTCAAAGTCTGCCATTCGACAGATGGTGTGTCCCAAGGAACTTGTTTGTGGCTTCCCATGTTTCCCATTCTTGATCCAGAGGATATCTTCTGGTTGATCTTGCTTAGGAAGGTTGCTCCATATAGAACATAGAACATACAGTGCAGAAGGAGGCCATTTGGCCCATTCAGTCTGCACCAACCCACTTAAGCCCTCACTTCCACCCAATCCGCGTAACCTAATAATCCCTCCTAACCTTTTTGGTCACTAAGGGCAATTTATCATGGCCAATCCACCTAACCTGCATGTCTTTGGACTGTGGGAGGAAACCGGAGCACCCGGAGGAAACCCACGCAGGCATGGGGAAAACGTGCAGATTTCGCACAGACAGTGACCCAGCGGGGAATCGAACCTGGGACCCTGGCGCTATGAAGCCACAGTGCTATCCACTTGTGGGCGCCGAGATGGATGGTGGGCTATGTGGGTTGAACAGATCATCATAGAGCGGGTAAGTGAGGTACAGCATGGATTGTTCCAGGCAGTTTGTGGGTTTCTGTTAGTTGTGGGATGTGTGAGGGTGTGATGTTTATGAGGACTGGAAGCCAGAGGACAAGTGTAGAGCACAAGGCTTTAAACTTGTTTTCAAACACCCTCCTGGCCTTGTCCATCCCTGTCTCTGCAATCAACTCCAACTTCGCAACCCTCTGAGATATCTTGCCTCCTTTCACTCAGACCTCTTGATGTGGAGATGCTGGCATTCAACTGGGGTGAGCACAGTAAGAAGTCTTACAACACCAGGTTAAAGTCCAACAGGTTTGTTTCGAATCACTAGCTTTCAGAGCACTTCACCTGAGGAAGGAGCAGTGCTCCGAAAGCTAATGATTCGAAACAAACCTGTTGGACTTTAACCTGGTGTTGTAAGACTTCTTACTGTGCTCAGACCTCTTGAACATCCTTGATTTTAATTACTCCACCATGGATAGCCGTACATTTGGTTGCCTGTTCCCCAAGCTCTGGAAGCCTCCCTAAATCTCCCACTTCTCTTTCCTCCTTGATCATTGACACATAGGACTTCGGGAACAGGAGGAGGCCATTGGGTCCTTTGAGCCTGCTCCAGGATTCAATAAGATCATGGCTGATCTGGCTGTGGTCGCATCTCCACTTTCCTGTCTGCGCCCCCCCCCCCCCCCCCATAACCCTTGACGCCCTTGTCGATCAAAAATCTGTCAAACGCAGCCTTGAATAAATTCAATGACCCAGCCTCCACTGTTTTGTGGGGAAGAGGATTCCACAGACTAACAACCCTCTGAGAGAAGAAAATTCTCCTAGTTTCTGTTTTGAAGATGTTCCTTGAAACTTGTCTCAATATGTCCATGGCTCAAACCTTGACCGATAATTTGATCGTGAAATTTTTCGGACTCCGCACTCAGCCAGAGCTGACACCTTAACTAAAATAAGAAATATTAAAAACTGGATTCCAATATATGTAACGTTAATATTGTTTTATTCTGATTACAGCAGTGGTCTAGTGATAAATGGAACCAATATTATATCAATAAAAACTAATGGTGCACGGAGACAATGAGAAACAGAATTAGAATATGGATCATTTGGAGCCAATGTGATAAACCTCAATCCACTCACTCATCAATACAAACCAGACCAAAAAACAAATGGAAACCTGCCCTGCAAGTGACAAACATTGCATTTATCTTTTGAAATCAATGTGTCAAATGTAGATCTGTAAATTCTTGTAGAATCAAGGCACTAATGTTTAAGTGCAGTAATTATTAGGTTGTTTTTTCTTGTTTTTCGAAGCATGGGTTTCTAAAACATAGCATAGACCCATGTGTGCGCTCCCACTACCTCTCTACTCCCGATCTCTGACCCGCAAGCATTTCCCCCTTTCTTTCATCCCTTCCCTTCTCATATCCTTGCCTGTGTTTCCGCAATGCCCTCAATTATCCCTTCATTCTTTCCTCCTTCTCCCCCCCCCCCAAGCTCATACTTCCCTCCTTCCCCTCCTCTGCACCCAGCCCTAGCCTCCTTCACCATCCCTTTCCTTTCCCATTCACCCTTCTCCCTCTACCTAGTGCCTCACTTCTCTCCTCAATATTATCCTCTACCCCTTCCCCTCCCCTCAAACCATTCTCCCTCCAGTCCTCCCCCTCCTAAAACCCTAGTCATTTGGCACTCAAAGCCCAGACTTGGCCTGTTAGCTTGCCTTGTTTGGATTGCATGGACTTGAATAACTCGATGAAGGAAAGTATATAGGGAACAGAGGAAGTTAACAATATTCTAGTAGATGGATTCAGTTGAAGGGCTAGTACTGACAGGCTATTGGGCTGAATGGCCTCATGTGCTGTTTCTAGAACTTCTGTGATTTGAAGATTGATTTCTATTGACTTTGTATATTAAACAATTATAAACATTCTCTCCATGACTGCTGTTCTATTGTAACAAAAGAAGAGTGCGGAGTTTTTATTGATTCTCATTCAGTTGAACAGACACGACAATATAACTTAGCTCGAGTGCTATGTCAGTAAAGCTCCTCAAAGGTTTTATTTTATACATGTGGCAATAAATAGTCTCGATTTGAACTTCGTATTTCACAAACACCAGGGTCTCAAATTTAACCCAATTCATGTTAATGGATAACTGAAATGGTTCAGACTCAATCCCCAAGACCTCAGCACAGCACAGGGCAGGTTAGGTTAAAATCAGAGCTCAAGTATGAAAATTTGTAAAGGAGCTTGGAGCCATATTGAACGTCAGGCTCAGTTGCCCCTTCATACAATCTGGAGTGTGAAGCAAATGCAGGAAAGACATCTTACCAATGTAGTCAATGATGGTAACATTTAGACTTATGTAGCTTTACTGGTTTGAGTCATGCCTATCACAAAGGAAAATGGTTGTGGTTGTTTGAAGTCAATCATCTCTGTGCCCAAAAATCCGTGGAATCTGTCTTGGTCGCACCTGCCATTTATTATGCAGTGGAGTGTTTTCAAACACAGCTTGCCTGTTAATTCAGTTGTGCCTCATATTAACACTGAATATTACAGCTAGATATTGTAAATTGTTTTGTTTTCCTGACTTTATTTTTGTTTGTTGAAAACCCCATGGAATCTTTGAGGCATTATTCACTAAGCAAATGGCTTGAGTCTCAAACTTCGTCTACATTAAACAAAAGGTTACAGTTCCTAACCAGATCGTGCCAGGAACTTGGGAGATCTTGTCCAGGATCATAACACCAGTGATACGCACATGCATTGAACAGATTAATAAATGAAAGTGACCTTCGCATAAAATAAACCGATTGACACAACAGAAAGGAGGAGTCACTGACAAGACAGGCAGCTTTCCACCTGCATAAGCAGATCTGTAGGTCATTAGAAATGGCACAGGTCAGTGAGCACACATCAGAGAATATATTAAACTCTAAAACACATGTTTACTTTCATTGCGTAGAATCTCTGAGGGCTGTGGCTGATTTTCAAGATTTTTGTTTTGGGGGATGTCCAAACTGCAGTTTGTCTGCCTAAGTTGACAATCCCCTTTCCACTCACACCTTCAACCTCCCTCCTCTCTCCTCCCTTGCCTTCTTCCTCTGCTCCACTCCCTCTTCCCTCTCTCCAGCTCACCCTTAATGTCTCCCTTCCCCTCGCTCCTCTCCTCCCCCCTCTCTCCCACTCCACCCTCCGAGCCCATTTTGATTGGTTTGCTGTGTTTTACCAGCTGTATTGTGCATAGAACATAGAAAATACAGCACAGAACAGGCCCTTCGGCCCACGATGTTGTGCCGAACCTTTGTCCTAGATTAATCATAGATTATCATTGAATTTACAGTGCAGAAGGAGGCCATTCGGCCCTTTGAGTCTGCACCGGCTCTTGGAAAGAGCACCCTACCCAAACTCAACACCTTCACCCAACACCAAGGGCAATTTGGACATTAAGGGCAATTTATCATTGGCCAATTCACCTAACCTGCACATCTTTGGATTGTGGGAGGAAACCGGAGCACCCGGAGGAAACCCACGCAGACACGGGGAGGACGTGCAGACTCCGCACAGTCAGTGACCCAAGCCGGAATCGAACCTGGGACCCTGGAGCTGTGAAGCAATTGTGCTATCCACAATGCTACCGTGCTGCCCTTGAGAACAAATAAATCTACACTATATCATTTAACCGTAATCCATGTACCTATCCAATAGCTGCTTGAAGGTCCCTAATGTTTCCGACTCAACTACTTCCACAGGCAGTGCATTCCATGCCCCCACTACTCTCTGGGTAAAGAACCTACCTCTGATATCCCTCCTATATCTTCCACCTTTCACCTTAAATTTATGTCCCCTTGTAATGGTTTGTTCCACCCGGGGAAAAAGTCTCTGACTGTCTACTCTATCTATTCCCCTGATCATCTTATAAACCTCTATCAAGTCGCCCCTCATCCTTCTCCGTTCTAATGAGAAAAGGCCTAGCACCCTCAACCTTTCCTCGTAAGACCTACTCTCCATTCCAGGCAACATCCTGGTAAATCTTCTTTGCACCTTTTCCAAAGCTTCCACATCCTTCCTAAAATGAGGCGACCAGAACTGTACACAGTACTCCAAATGTGGCCTTACCAAAGTTTTGTACAGCTGCATCATCACCTCACGGCTCTTAAATTCAATCCCTCTGTTAATGAACGCGAGCACACCATAGGCCTTCTTCACAGCTCTATCCACTTGAGTGGCAACTTTCAAAGATGTATGAACATAGACCCCAAGATCTCTCTGCTCCTCCACATTGCCAAGAACTCTACCGTTAACCCTGTATTCCGCATTCATATTTGTCCTTCCAAAATGGACAACCTCACACTTTTCAGGGTTAAACTCCATCTGCCACTTCTCAGCCCAGCTCTGCATCCTATCTATGTCTCTTTGCAGCCGACAACAGCCCTCCTTACTATCCACAACTCCACCAATCTTCGTATCGTCTGCAAATTTACTGACCCACGCTTAAACTCCCTCATCCAAGTCATTAATGAAAATCACAAACAGCAGAGGACCCAGAACTGATCCCTGCGGTACGCCACTGGTAACTGGGATCCAGGCTGAATATTTGCCATCCACCACCACTCTCTGACTTCTATCGGTTAGCCAGTTCGTTATCCAACTGGCCAAATTTCCCACTATCCCATGCCTCCTTACTTTCTGCATAAGCCTACCATGGGGAACTTTATCAAATGCCTTACTAAAATCCATGTACACTACATCCACTGCTTTACCTTCATCCACATGCTTGGTCACCTCCTCAAAGAATTCAATAAGATTTGTAAGGCAAGACCTACCCCTCACAAATCCGTGCTGACTATCCCTAATCAAGCAGTGTCTTTCCAGATGCTCAGAAATCCTATCCTTCAGTACCCTTTCCATTACTTTGCCTACCACCGAAGTAAGACTAACTGGCCTGTAATTCCCAGGGTTATCCCTAGTCCCTTTTTTGAACAGGGGCACGACATTCGCCACTCTCCAATCCCCTGGTACCACCCCTGTTGACAGTGAGGACGAAAAGATCATTGCCAACGGCTCTGCAATTTCATCTCTTGCTTCCCATAGAATCCTTGGATATATCCCGTCAGGCCCGGGGGACTTGTCTATCCTCAAGTTTTTCAAAATGCCCAACACATCTTCCTTCCTAACAAGTATTTCCTCGAGCTTACCAATCTGTTTCACACTGTCCTCTCCAACAATATCGCCCCTCTCATTTGTAAATACAGAAGAAAAGTACTCGTTCAAGACCTCTCCTATCTCTTCAGACTCAATACACAATCTCCCGCTACTGTCCTTGATCGGACCTACCCTCGCTCTAGTCATTCTCATATTTCTCACATATGTGTAAAAGGCCTTGGGGTTTTCCTTGATCCTACCCGCCAAAGATTGTTCATGCCCTCTCTTAGCTCTCCTAATCCCTTTCTTCAGTTCCCTCCTGGCTATCTTGTATCCCTCCAATGCCCTGTCTGCACCTTGTTTCCTCAGCCTTACATAAGTCACCTTTTTCCTCTTAACAAGACATTCAACCTCTCTTGTCAACCATGGTTCCCTCACTCGACCATCTCTTCCCTGCCTGACAGGGACATACATATCAAGGACACGTAGCACCTGTTCCTTGAACAAGTTCCACATTTCATTTGTGTCCTTCCCTGCCAGCCTATGTTCCCAACTTATGCACTTCAATTCTTGTCTGACAACATCGTATTTACCCTTCCCCCAATTGTAAACCTTGCCCTGTTGCACGTACCTATCCCTCTCCATTACTAAAGTGAAAGTCACAGAATTGTGGTCACTATCTCCAAAATGCTCCCCCACTAACAAATCTATCACTTGCCCTGGCTCATTACCCAGTACTAAATCCAATATTGCCCCTCCTCTGGTCGGACAATCTACATACTGCGTTAGAAAAGCTTCCTGGACACACTGCACAAACACCACCCCATCCAAACTATTTGATCTAAAGAGTTTCCACTCAATATTTGGGAAGTTAAAGTCACCCATGACTACTACCCTATGACTTCTGCACCTTTCCAAAATCTGTTTCCCAATCTGTTCCTCCACATCTCTGCTACTATTGGGGGGCCTATAGAAAACTCCTAACAAGGTGACTGCTCCTTTCCTATTTCTGACTTCAACCCATACTACCTCAGTAGGCTGATACTCCTCGAACTGCCTTTCTGCAGCTGTTATACTATCTCTAATTAATAATGCCACCCCCCCACCTCTTTTACCACCCTCCCTAATCTTATTGAAACATCTATAACCAGGGACCTCCAACAACCATTTCTGCCCCTCTTCTATCCAAGTTTCCGTGATGGCCACCACATCGTAGTCCCAAGTACCGATCCATGCCTTAACTTCACCCACCTTATTCCTGATGCTTCTTGCGTTGAAGTATACACACTTCAACCCCTCTCCGTGCCTGCAAGTACTCTCCTTTGTCAGTGTTCCCTTCCCCACTGCCTCATTACACGCTTTCGCGTCCTGAATATCGGCTACCTTAGTTGCTGGACTACAAATCAGGTTCCCATTCCCCTGCCAAATTAGTTTAAACCCTCCCGAAGAGTACTAGAAAACCTCCCTCCCAGGATATTGGTGCCCCTCTGGTTCAGATGCAACCCGTCCTGCTTGTACAGGTCCCACCTTCCCCAGAATGCGCTCCAATTATCCAAATACCTGAAGCCCTCCCTCCTACACCATCCTCCTACTTCCGTTAGACTGCGAGTATCAATAACCAGAAACAGCTGCACATTAATGACAACATGGGATGCGAGTCAGCGGACTAGAGTTAAAGTCTGCTGAAAGGTGCAGTTAGCAGAGTTTTTCTCAGCACCTGCAGTGCCAAGAAACATCTCGCTATTCAATGGCACTTCGCCTTTATTTTGGCCTCAGGGAGATTCTCTCCACCGAGGCCGCACTTAGAGGGATTTCCTGCTGACGAGCTGAAATTTGCCACAGGAAAGGCTCCTCGCAGATCAGGGTGCCATTTTAGAAGGCTGCCCTGATCTTGCCCCCACCTCCTTTCAGGTCCCCCCTACGGCTCATTTAAATATGTTAATCTGGATCATGATAGTTTAAGTGTCGCGAATTTCATGAGAGGCCTCGTGAGATTCAACGGCCTCATCCTGTTGGGCACGACTAGGCTGCTGAATCGCACCCATGGTTTTAAATTACATGTGTCACCCGAACACTCTGGACTGGATTATTCTGGCGAACAAAGCAAACAGGATTGAAGACCCCTGTCTATTGGAGATTATTGAACATAAAACACTTTACCACAAGAAGTTATTGAAGAAGATACTATAACATAATTCAAAAGTCATAGAAGTCATAGTATTTACAGCAGAAGGAGGCCATTCAGCCCATCAAGTCTACCATCAGCCCACACCTCCACCCTATCCCCATAACAAAATAACTCCACCTGATATTTTGGATGCTAAGGGACAATTTAGCATAGCCAATCCACCTAACCAGCACATCTTTGGACTGTGGGAGGAAACCGGAGCACCCGGATGAAACCCACACAGACACGGCAAGAAAGTGTGCAAACTCCACACAGACAGTCACCTGAGGCCAGAATTGAACCTGGGACCCGGGTGCTGTGAGGCAGCAGTGCAAACCACTGTGCCACCGTGAAGGACATTCAGGGCAGTCTTCCAAAAAGGAATTTGATAAGTATTTGAAAAGGAAGAACATGAATTGTACAGGGAAAAGGGAATGTTGCCAGTATAATAGAATGCCGACAGTGCAGGAGGCCATTCAGCCCATCAAATCTGCAGCGACCCTACGAAAGAGCACCCTACATAGACCCACACCCCCGTCCTATGCCTGTAACTGTGTGCATTGATCATGGTCAATCCACTTAACCTGCACACCTTTGGACCGAGGGAGGAAACCAGAGAACCTGGTAGATAAATTCAGTTGAAGGATGAGTTCTGACACAGGCACAATGGGCTGAATGGCCTCCTCTAGTGATACTTCTAGAATGTCTGTGATTTGAAGGTTGATTGGAATTGACTTTGTACATTAAACAATGACGTCCATTTTATTTGCAACACAAAAGCATGTTATTGAGTGCAGAGTTTTTATTTATTCACATTCAGCACGGGAGACCTCAGCAACATAACCACACTTTCCTTAGGTATTGAACCTACCTCGTATAGCCCCCAAAAGGTTTTATTTTAAACATTTGACAACAAATAATCTCAATTTGAACTTCATGGTTCTTAAACACCAGGGCCCAAATTTTGACCCAACTCAGGTCACAACAGTATAGAATGAGTTCCAATTCGACCTGAAACCGCATACCATAGACCAGTTTGGGAAAAAATTAGGGCTCAAGTTGGAAAATAGATAAAGGAGCTGGTGTCATATTGAGTTTCAATAAAAGGACCCAAGTGTCCATTCTCTAAATGGGGAAAGGCTTTGGAAATCAAAAGCACACAGGAACTTAGGAGTCATAGTTCAGGATTCTCTTAAGGTTATCATGCAGGTTCAGTTGGCAGTTCGTAAGGCAAATGCAATGTTAGCATTCATGTCGAGACTGCTAGAATACAAGAGCAGGGATATACTGTTGAGGCTGTATAAGGCTCTGGTCAGACCCCATTTGGAATATTGCGAGTAGTTTTGGGCCCTGAATCTAAGGAAGAATGTGCTGGCATTCGAGGGGGTTCAGAGGAGGTTCACAAAATGATCCCTGGAAAGAAGGGCTTGTCATATGAGGAGCGGTTGAGGACTCCGGGTCTGTACTCAATGGAGTTTAGAAGGATGAGGGGGATCTCATTGAAACTTACAGGATACTGAGAGGCCTAGAGTGAACATGGAGAGGTATTTCCACCAGTAGGAGAAACTAGAACCCGAGGGCACAGCCTCAGACTGAAGGAATGATCCTTTAAATCAGAGATGAGGAGGAATTTCTTCAACCAGAGGGTGGTGAATCTGTGGAACATTTTGCCGCAGAAGGCTGTGGAGGACAAGTCACTGAGTGTCTTTAAGACAGAGATAGATAGATTATTGATTAATAAGGGGATCAGGGGTTATGGGCAGAAGGCAGGAGAATGGGGATGAGAAACGTATCAGCCATGATTGAATGGTGGAGCAGTCTCGATGGGCCGAATGGTCCAATTCTTCTCCTATGTCTGATGGTCTTATGGTCTATGTTGAGTAGCTGCTTACAGATCTGCCAGGTGTGAATTAACAATCTGTTCGTTCATGGAATGTGGGCATCGCTGATTAGGCCATCATTTATTGCCCATCCCGAAGATGGTGAGAAGGTGGTGCTAAACTGCCTCCTTGAACCGCTGCAGCCCATGAGATGTAAGTACACCCACAGTGCTCTTATGAGTTCCAAGATCTGACCCAGCGAAAGTGAAGGAATGGATGAGCGGACATTAGGCTTTACAATCCATGAACTCGTCTGCCAGAGTCGGCTGTACAAATGAGTGCCACCCACAGGTGGCCGGACTATAAATGGCCCCGGTGAGGGCGGAGTCCACCGGGGTTCCAGTACAGTACCTGGAAGTAGTCCGTATCATCACTTCCAGGTCATGGGTCACATCATTATACAGGCAGTACCGACAGCTCATGCATTAGGTGAAATACATTCACCACATTCACCCCCTGTTAAAAAAATCAAATCCAGCTGGGGTGACGTGGGATCATTAGAGAATCAGTGTCTGGAGGTCGGATCGTTCTTTTAGACCTCCTCAGCTCTGGCGATGCGGCGGGCAGGGTTGTTGCCGATGGTGACTCCGGGGGTGTCGTGTCTGGAGCTTGAGCCTCAGTCCAGCATGTCGAGGACGGTTGGGGGTTGAGAGTAGGCAAGGGAGGCCTTTACCAGGCGGGCTTTGTCTGACTGGTAGAAGTGCAGTTTGCACTCCGCGCAGACCTGGCATTCCCTGGTCATGGCCTTGACCTCCTCGGTGGAGAACGGCAGATTATGGGCCTTAATAAAATGGGTAAGCCGGGTGACCCCTGGGTGGCAGAGGTCATCGTGGATAGCCCGAAGTCGGTCATCTAGCGCGCTGGAGCATGTGCCACGGGACAGGGCAACTGGGGGTCGTTGAGCTTCCCAGGACGATACTTTTTTGAAAAAAAAAATATTTTTATTCTCCTCCTTTTTCACATTTTCTCCCACATTTACACCCATCAACAATAAACAATAATCAGCAGCAAAAAATCCCCATAACAATAACAACGATCCCATCCGCCCACCAACCCCCAAACATCAGCCCGCATGTTTACATAAACAAATGACAAAAAGGAATCAGGGATTATCCATAGTCATCCTTAGTCTACACAGCCCCCCCCCCCCCCCCCCCCCCCACCACCAACTAATGTTCAATGTTATCCAGTTCTTGAAAGTGCATAATAAATAGTGCCCATGACTTGTAGAACCCCTCCGAGCTTCCCCTCAGTTCGAGCTGAACCTTCTCAAGAGTTAAGTATTCCAACAGGTCCCCCCGCCACGCCAGGGCACTGGGTGAAGAGGCTGCTCGCCATCCCAGCAGGATCCGCCTTCGGGCGATCAACGCCCGTTGTGCGTTGTCAAACATGAAGGCGACCGACCGCTGGTCGGTGACGAGGGTGAACCTCCTACCGGCTAGGTAGTGCCTCCAGTGCCGCACGGCTTCCACTATGGCTTGTGCTTCTTTCTCGACCGAGGAGTGTCAGATTTCGGCAGCGTGGAGGGTTCTAGAGAAGAATACTACTGGCCTGCCCGCCTGGTTGAGTGTGGCGGCCAGTGCGACGTCTGACGCATCGCTCTCTAAGTGAAAGGGAACGGACTCATCCACGGCGTGCATAGCGGCCTTGGTGATGTCGGCCTTGATGCGGCTGAAGGCCGAGCGGGCCTCAGCCTTCAGGGGAAAAGTGGTGGTTTGAATAAGCGGGTGGGCTTTGTCCGCGTAGTTGGGGACCCACTGGGCGTAGTAGTAGAACAGCCCCAGTCATCGTTTGAGAGCCTTGAGGCTGTGGGGAGGGGGGAGTTCTGTGAGGGGGCATATACGGTCGGGGTCGGGCCCTAGGACTCTGTTCTCCACGACGTGGCCGAGGATGGCCAGTCGTGTAGTGCGGAAAACGCACTTCTCTTTGTTGTACGCGAGGTTGAGGGATTGGGCGGCCTGGAGGAACCTCTGAAGGTTGGCGTCATGGTCCTGCTGATCATGGCCGCAGATGGTGACATTGTCCAAGTACGGGTATGTAGCCCACAAACCGTACTGCTCCACCATTCGGTCCATCGTTCTCTGAAAGATCGAGACTCAGTTAGTGACGCCGAAGGGGACCCTGAGGAAGTGGAAGAGTGGGCCGGCTGCTTCAAAAGCAGTGTAGTGGCATTCTTCCGGGCGGATTGGGAGCTGGTGGTAGGCCGACGTCAGATCGACTGTTGAGAACACATTGTACTGTGTGATCAGGTTCACCATCTCCGCTATGCGGGCGAGGGGGCACGCATCCAGTTGCGTGAAGCGGTTAATAGTCTGGCTGTTGTCTACAACCATCCGGTTCTTTTCCACGGTCCGGACGACCACCACTTGCGCTCTCCAGGGACTGTTGCTGGCCTCGATGATCCCCTCACTCAACAGTCGCTGGACCACCGACTTGATAAAAGCCATATCTTGGGAACTGTACCGCCTGCTCCTGGTGGCGATGGGCTTACAGTCGGAAGTGAGGTTCGCAAAGAGCGAAGGGGGAAGACCTTGAGGGTTGTGAGGCTGCATACCGTGAGAGGGGGGTAAGGGTCTACCGAACTGTAGGGTCAGGCTTCGGTGACTGCATTGGAAGTCTAATCCAAACAGTAGGGGAGCGCAGAGGTGAGGGAGGACGTACAACTTAAAATGGGCGTACTCGACGCCCTGCATCGTGAGGTTAGCGATACAGTACCCCCGGATCTGGACCGAATGGGATCCGGAGGCAGGGAGATGGTTTGGGATGCGGGGTATATGGGAAGGGAGCAGCGCCTTACCGTGTCAGGGTGAACAAAGCTCTCCGTGCTCCCGGAGTCGAAAAGGCAGGGGGTCTCGTGCCCGTTGACCCGGACGACCATCATTGAGTTTTTCAAGTGCTTCGGCTGCGGCTGGTCGAAGGTGACTGTGCCCAGCGTGGTCGTCGTTGTCGTGGTCACAAAATGGCAGCCCCCATGAGTCGCACGTGTCGGGCTGGGTGGAAGGTGGCGACCAAGATGGCCACCCCCACGAGTCGCACGTGTCGGGCCGGGCCGAAGATGGCGAGCAAGATGGCCGCCCCTATCGGTCGCACATGTCGGTCGGTGTTGGAGCCGGTGGGCAAGATGGAGGCCCCCACGAGTCGCACGAGGCTGATGTCGCATCTGAAGGGGGCGTTCCGGGCAGGCACACAACCACGTTGCGGGGTCTGCGGGCCTGTGAGTCCACGGGTCGGGCCTGGTGAGTGTTCGATTTCTGGGCTTTAGGTCGGCCCAGACAGACTCTGGGCGAAGTGTCCCTTTTTCCCCACAGTCGCTGCACGTCGCTGTGCGGGCTGGGCAACGCTGCCGGGAGTGTTGACCCTGGCTGCAGAAGTAGCACTGCGGTTCCCCGGGCTGGACTGGCAGCCACGCGGCACAGGCCCGTGAAATAGTCGGGTCCGACGGGTGTCACAACGATGGTGTCCACGAGGGGTTCGCCGGGTCCGCGGGGAACGCACTGAGGTTCTAGTAGGCCACCTCTAACAAGGCAGTTAGCTTTACCGTGTCCCGCAGGTCAGTGGTCCCATTTTCCAGCAAGTGCTGCCTGATGTAGTTCGATCGGACCCCAGTCATGTAGGTGTCCCGGATCTGTAGGTTCATGTGTTCCTCCGCCGTCACATCCTGGTAGCTGCAGTTCCTCGCGAGTAGTGTCAGTTTTTCCAGGTACTCATCTAGCGATTCCCCAGCACGTTGACGGTGAGTCGTGAGGAGATGTCGGGCGTACACTTCGTTTACAGGCTTCACGAAATGCGCCTTGAGGGTTGGAAACGCCGCCTCGCATGTGGCCGCTTTCTCGATCAGCAAGGAGATTCGATGGCTCACCTGAGCATGGAGGAGTCGCAGCTTGAGGGTTTCAGTGGGAGGCCTTGTGGAGGAGTCGAGGTAGGCGTCGAAGCAGCTAAGCCAATGTTCAAAGATCGCCTTCGCTTCCGACTCGCACATGCGCGTCGAGTTCGAGCTTATCTGGCTTTAGAGCAGCTTTTATGATGCTGTCTATGGATATTAAATTGTTATACCGTCAATTCACTGTGAGACTGTGAGAACGAGCGAACATTAGGCTTTAATATCCATGAACTCGCCTGCCAGAGTTGGCTGTACAAATGAGTTCCACTCATAGGCCGGATCATATATGGCCCCGGTGAGGGCGTAGCCAGAGGCGGAGCCCACCAGGGTTCCAGTACAGTACCTGGAAGTCGTCCGTATCATCACTTCCAGGTCATGTGTCACATCATTATACGGACAGTACAGACAGCTCATGCATGAGGTGAAATACATTCACCACAGGTAATTTATTTCCTAGTCAGGATGGTGTGTCACTTGGAGGATAACTTGCAGGTGGTGGAGTTCCCTCGTGCCTCCTGCCCTTGCTCTAGGTGGTAGAGTCCATGTGGAAAGAAGCTTAGTAAATAAATTGCTGCAGTGCATCTTGCTGCTGCCACTGGGCATCAGTGTTGGAGGGAGTGAATTTCTGAAGGTGGTGGATGGAGTGCCAGTCAAGTGGGCTGCTTTGTCCTGAATGGTGTTGAGCTTCTTGAGTTTTGTTGGAGCTGCACTTACCCAAGAGACCCAAGAGTCATCCAGACTCGAAACATTAGCTCCGTTCTCTCTCGACATATTCTGTCAGACCTGCTGAGATTATCCAGCATTTTCTGTTTTTTGTCACAGGAGAATGCAATTTTGCTTCCTTTAGTTCACTCACGAGCGCTAGTATTTATTGCCCACCAATCATAGTCCACCTGCCCACCAATCTATTTGTTAGTTGTCTGACCTCAGTCATTTTGCAAATAGTCCTGATGAGTGGGAGACAAAAAACTTCAACAAATAAATGTCTTTTTTTCTCAGCAACGCTATCTTTCAGGAGAGATATTAAACAAACACTCCATCTACTCTCACAGGTGGATGTAAAAGATCCCTGGATCACTATTTGAAAAAGTGCAATGTCTTGGTCGACACTTATCCCTGAGTCAACAGCATTAAAAACAGGTGATTTGGCTATCAGATCGCCACTTGCGGGATCTTGCTGTGCATGGATTGGTCGCCACGTTTCCTGCGTTACAACAGTCACCGTATTGCAAAAACTATTTCAAGGCCGTAAAACAGTTTGGGACCACCCAAAGTTGTGAAATTAAGATTCTATAGAAATGAAAGTCTCTCTTTAAAATCCAGCATGCAATGATTTCAGAGGTGGAAACTGGACCAGTGCCTGAAGCTTCCTTTGCCTCCAAGGTGCGACCCCCAAAGGGAATATGCTAACGTAGGTTCTTTGACTTACCACTCTGGAGGTTTTGGAAATGGTGGGCAATACAGTGTGTATGAGCAAATGTTCGATGCTGCACTGCACTCACCAGTATAACCAGGAGATGGCGCTCAAAGACAGTCTGACCTGCAACTAAAATAATCCCAGTCACTGATAACTTTTTCATTTCATAACATGTTTGTTACAAACTACAGAGCAGTAATGATGTCCTCTAACCTTTAACCAAGTCTGAAAAACAGTGAACACTCAGCTGCAATAGAAAACCATTCAAATAATTAACATCCTCCTCAGGTTTGGTTGATGCACGGATTTCTATAAATAAATATGGATGAAATGATAGAGAACTAGTACTTAGATCACATCTTATTTCATCATATTTGCATCCGGAACTAAACTAAATTCCTTCATTGCTGATGCATTAAATTCCAAGAAAGAACTTGCATTTATATAGCACCTTTCACACCTCAGGCTGGCCTGAGGCACTTTATAAAAATGCTTTTCTACTGCAGTCATAGCTTTAATGCAGGAACTGCAACAAGCAATTTATACACCGCAAGCTCCCATAAACGATAATGGAATTGAGGTGAATGTATTCACCACAATGCATGACACTGTAACCATTGTATCCACCTAATGTAACCTTTGACCTGGAAGTGGTGATACAAGCTGCTTCCAGGTACTGTACTGTAACCCCGGTGGGCTCCGCCTCTGGCTCTGCCCTCACCGGGCCATATATAACCTGGCCACCTGCAGGTGGCACTCATCTGCACAACCGACTCTGGCTCGGCAAGTTCGCGACTAATAAAGCCTTATGTTCACTCGCTCCCTCGGGCTCTTGGTGAATTGAAGGTATATCAATTTATTAGTCGTCGACAGCACCATGGAGGCCGCTCTAAAGCCAGACAGGCTCGAACTCGACGCCCGTGCGTCCGAAGCCAAGGAAATATTTGAACATTGGCTTCGATGCTTCGAGGCCTATATCGACTCCTCCACAACGGCTCCCTCGGAGACCCTAAAACTGTGACTCCTCCACGCTCGGGTGAGCCATCGAATCTCGGTAATGATTGAGAAAGCGGCCATGTACGAGGAGGCGGTCGCAACCCTCAAGGCGCACTTCGTGAAGCCCATAAACGAGGTGTTCGTTAGACACCTCCTCACTACTCGCCATCAACGCACCGGAGAATCGCTGGACGAGTATCTGGAAACTCTAACTCTACTCGCGAGAAACTGCAGCTATTGAGATGTGACGGCAGAGGAGCATATGAACTCACAGATCCGGGTCACGTACGTGGCGGGGGTCCGCTCGAACTATACAAGGCCGATTCTGCCGGAAAACGGGACCTCCGACCTGCGGGACACAGTATATCTAGCTACCTCGCTAGAGGTGGCCTACCAGAACGTAGCGCGTTCCCGCGGGCCCGACAAACCCCTCGTGGACACTATCGTCGCGGCCCCCGTCGGACCCGCCTACGTCACAGGCCTGCGCCGCGCGTCTGCCAGCCCAGCCCAGAGAACCGCAATGCTACTTCTGTGGCCAGGGCCAACACCTCCGGCAACGTTGCCCAGCCCGCTCAGCGACGTGCAGCGACTGCGGGAAAAAGGGGCACTACGCGAGAGTCTGTCTGGGCCGAGCTAAGGCCCAGAAATCGAAAATGTACCAGGCCCAACCTATGGACTCGCAGCCCCACAGACCCCGCAATGTGGCTGCGTGTCTGCCCAGAACGCCCCCTCCGGATGCGCCATCAGCATTGTGCGAATCGTGGGGGTCGCCATCTTGGCCGCCAGCCCCAACACCGACCGACACGTGCCAATCATGGGGTCCGCCATCTTGACCGCCGGCCCCGGCAACGACAGACACGTGCGACTGATGGGGGCGGCCATCTTGGTCGCCATCTTCGATCCCGTCCGATGTGTGCGACACATGGGGGCCGCCCTCTTGTGACTCCACCGACCATGCAGGCTACCCGCAGCTGGGCACGGTGACCCTCGACCAATCGCAGCAGAAACCGCTAAAGAACTCCATAATGGTCATCCGGGTCAACGGGCACGAGACCCCCTTCCTCTTAGACTCCGGGAGCGCGGAGATCTTTGTCCACCCCGACGCGGTAAGGCACTGCTCCCTCCACACCTACCCCGCCTCACAAACAATCTCCCTTGCCTCCGGGTCTCATTCGGTCCAGATCTGGGAGTACTGTATCGCCAATCTCACGATGCAGGGCGCGGAGTATACCCACTTTACGCTCTATGTCCTCCCCCACCTCTGCGTCCCCCTACTGCTCGGATTGGATTTTCAGTGTAATCACCAAAGCCTGACCCTTCAGTTCGGCGGACCCTTGCCCCCCCTCACAGTATGCAGCCTCGCAACCCTCAAGGTCTCCCCCTTCACTCTTTGCGAATCTCACTCCTGACTGTAAGCCCATTGCCACCAGGAGCAGGCAGTACAGCTCGCTAGACATGGTATTTATCAAGTCGGAGGGTCAACGACTGTTAAGTGAAGGGATCATAGAGGCCAGCAACAGCCCCTGGAGAGCGCAAGTGGTGGTCGTCCGGACCGGGGAAAAGAACCGGATGGTTGTGGACTACAGCCAGACAATCAACCGGTTCACGCAACTGGATGCGTACCCCTCCCCCGCATAGTGGAGATGGTCAACCAGATCGTGCAGTACCGTGTGTTTTCCACGGTCGATTTGAAGTCGGCTTACCACCAGCTCCCAATCCGCCCGGAAGAGCGCCACTACACTGCCTTTGAAGCAGCCGGCCCACTCTTCCACTTCCTCAGAGTTCCCTTCGGCGTCACTAATGGGGTATCAGTCTTTCAGAGAAAGATGGACCGAATGGTGGACCAGTACGGTTTGTGAGCGACATACCCGTACCTGGACAACGTGACCATCTGCGGCCATGATCAGCAGGACCATGACGTCAACCTTCAGAGGTTCCTCCAGGCTGCCCAATCCCTCAATCTTACGTACAACAAAGAGAAGTGTGTCTTCCGTACTACCCGACTGGCCATCCTCGGCTATGTCGTGGAGAATGGAGTCCTAGGGCCCGACCCCGAACGTATGCACCCCCTCACAGAACTCCCCCCTCCCCACAGCCTCAAGGCCCTCAAACGATGCCTGGGGCTGTTCTCCTACTATGCCCAGTGGGTCCCCAACTACGCGGACAGAGCCCGCCCACTTAATCAAACCACCAGTTTCCCCCGATGGATGAGGCCCGTCCGGCCTTCAGCCGCATCAAGGCCGACATCACCAAGGCCGCAATGCACGCGGTGGACGAGTCTGTCCTCTTCCAGGTAGAGAGCGATGCGTTAAAATGTCGCCCTGGCCGCCACCCTCAACCAGGCGTGCAGGCCAATAGCATTCTTCTCTAGGACCCTCCACGCTTCCGAAATCCGACATTCATCGGTTGAGATGGAAGCACAAGCCACAGTGGAAGCCGTGTGGCATTGGAGGCACTACCTAGCCGGTAGGAGGTTCACCCTCGTCACCGACCAGCGGTCGGTCGCCTTCATGTTCGACAAAGCACAACGGGGCAAAAAAAAAAAAAAGACAAAATCTTGAGGTGGAGGATCGAACTCTCCACCTACAATTACCGTCCAGTATCATCCTGGGAAGCTCAACGAGCCCCCAGATGCCCTGTCCCTCGCCACATGCGCCAGCGCGCAAGGTGACCGACTTTGGGCTATCCACAATGACCTCGGTCACCCGGGGATCACCTGGCTTACCCACTTCATTAAGGCTCGCAATCTGCCCTTCTCCACCGAGGAGGTCAAGGCAATAACCAGGACTGCCAAGTCTGCGCGGAGTGCAAACCGCACTTCTACCGGCCAGACAAGGCCCGCCTGTTAAAGGCCTCCCGGCCCATTGAACGCCCAAGTATCGATTTCAAAGGGCCCCTCCCCTCCACCAACCGTAATATATATTTTCTCACCGTCATAGACGAGTACTCCCGCTTCCCCTTTGCTGTCCCCTGCCCCGACATGACCTCGGCCACTATAATAAAGGCACAGCACAGCATCTTCACACTGTTCGGTTTTCCTGCCTACATCCACAGCGACCGGGGTACACGGTTCATGAGCGATGAGCTACGTCAGTACCTGCTCAGCAAAGGCACCGCCTCGAGCAGGACGATGAGCGATAACCCGCAGGGAAACGGGCAGGTGGAGGGGGAAAACGCGACGGTAAGGAAGGCAGTCATTCTGACCCTCAGGTCTAGAAGTCTCCCAATCCCACGCTGGCAGGAGGTCCTCCCCGACGCCCTCCACTCCATCAGATCACTCCTCTGCACAGCCACGAACGAGACCCCTCACAATCGTTTGTTTATCTTCCCCAGGAAGTCCCTCTCCGGGGTCTCGCTTCCACCTTGACTGTCAACCCCGGGACCTGTCCTTCTCCGGAGGCTCATGAGGAGCCATAAGACCAACCCGCTGGTCAAGAGGGTCCAGCTGCTCCACGCCAACCCCCAGTACGCCTACATCGCGCACCAGGACGGACGGCAAGATACGGTCTCCCTTCGAGACCTGGAACCAGCTGGTTCCCCTGCCAACGCCCCCACCCCCAGTGCCCCGTATGCCCCCTTGGGCCTCCTGTACTGTCCCGCACCGACACTGCCCCCACCCACCCCTGTCTACCGCCGCACCCCAACCATCTCCGACTCGCCGGACTGGGGCTTCAGCTCCAGACACAACGCCCCTGGAGTCACCATCTGCAACAATCATGCGCACCGCACCACCAGAGCTGAGGAGGTCGAAGAGAACGATCCGGCCTCCATAGAAACTGAACATGTAATGACCCCACGTCACCCCCACTGGACTTGATTTTTTAACAGGGGGTGAATGTGGTGAATGTATTCACCATAATGCATGATATTAACCATTGTATTCACCTAATATAACCTTGGACCTGAAAGTGGTGATACGAGCTGCTTCCAGGTACTGTACTGTAACCCCGGTGGGCTCCACCTCTGGCTCCGCCCTCACCGGGGCCATATATAACCCGGCCACCTGCGGGTTGCACTCATCTGCACAACCGACTCTGGCTAGGCAAGTTCACGATTAATAAAGCCTTATGTTCACTCGCTCTCTCGGCCTCTTGGTGAATTGAAGGTATATCAGGAATAAACTAAATATTCTATTTTGGTGAACTTGATTGAGGAATAAACATGGACTTAGGTCCATGAGGAAGGAGTTCCTTTCACTTCTTCAAATTGTGTCTTGGGGTCTTTTACATCCACCCGGGGGGGACAGTAAGACTCCAGGAATGTCAACCCCAGGAGGGGAGGGCGCAGTGAGGCTCTGGGAATGTCAGGAGGGAATGGAGGCGGGGGGCAGTGAGACTCTGGGAATGTCAGCGTGCTGGGGGGCAGTGAGACACTAAGAATGTCAGCCCGGGGGCAGTGAGACACTGGGAATGTCAGCCCGGGGGCAGTGAGATCTGGGAATGTCAGCCCGGGGGCAGTGAGACTCTGGGAATGTCAGCACCGGGGGCAGTGAGATTCTGGGAATGTCAGCCCGGGGGAGCTGTGAGACTCGGGAATGTCAGCTCAGGGGAGCTGTGAGACTTTGGGAATGTGAGCCCAAGGGAGCTGTGAGACTCTGGGAATGTCAGCCCGGGGGCAGTGAGACTCTGGGAATGTCAGCCCGGGGGCAGGAGACTCTGGAATGTCAGCCCGGGGGCAATGAGACTCTGGAATGTCAGCCCGGGGGCAATGAGACTCTGGGAATGTCAGCCCGGGGGCAATGAGACTCTGGGAATGTCAGCCCGGGGGCAGTGAGTCTCTGGGAATGTCAGCCCGGGGGCAGTGAGACTCTGGGAATGTCAGCCCGGGGGCAGTGAGACTCTGGGAATGTCAGCTTGGGGGCTGTGAGACTCTGGGAATGTGAGCCCAGGGGAGCTGTGAGACACTGGGAATGTGAGCCCAGGGGAGTGAGACTCTGGGAATGTCAGCACCGGGGGCAGTGAGACTCTGGGAATGACAGCACCGGGGGCAGTGAGACTCTGGGAATGTCAGCCCGGGGGGGCTGTGAGACTCTGGGACTGTCAGCCCAGGGGGGGCTGTGAGACTCTGGGAATGTCAGCCCGGGGGACTGAGACTCTGGGAATGTCAGCCCGGGTGCAGTGGGACTCTGGGAATGTCAGCCCGGGGGCAGTGAGACTGGGAATGTCAGCCCGGGGCAGTGAGACTCTGGGAATGTCAGCGTGCTGGGGGGCAGTGAGACACTAAGAATGTCAGCCCGGGGGCAGTGAGACACTGGGAATGTCAGCCCGGGGGCAGTGAGATCTGGGAATGTCAGCCCGGGGGCAGTGAGACTCTGGGAATGTCAGCACCGGGGGCAGTGAGATTCTGGGAATGTCAGCCCGGGGGAGCTGTGAGACTCGGGAATGTCAGCTCAGGGGAGCTGTGAGACTTTGGGAATGTGAGCCCAAGGGAGCTGTGAGACTCTGGGAATGTCAGCCCGGGGGCAGTGAGACTCTGGGAATGTCAGCCCGGGGGCAGGAGACTCTGGAATGTCAGCCCGGGGGCAATGAGACTCTGGGAATGTCAGCCCGGGGGCAATGAGACTCTGGGAATGTCAGCCCGGGGGCAGTGAGTCTCTGGGAATGTCAGCCCGGGGGCAGTGAGACTCTGGGGATGTCAGCCCGGGGGCAGTGAGACTCTGGGAATGTCAGCTTGGGGGCTGTGAGACTCTGGGAATGTGAGCCCAGGGGAGCTGTGAGACACTGGGAATGTGAGCCCAGGGGAGTGAGACTCTGGGAATGTCAGCACCGGGGGCAGTGAGACTCTGGGAATGACAGCACCGGGGGCAGTGAGACTCTGGGAATGTCAGCCCGGGGGGGCTGTGAGACTCTGGGACTGTCAGCCCAGGGGGGGCTGTGAGACTCTGGGAATGTCAGCCCGGGGGACTGAGACTCTGGGAATGTCAGCCCGGGAGCAGTGGGACTCTGGGAATGTCAGCCCGGGGGCAGTGAGACTGGGAATGTCAGCCCGGGGCAGTGAGACTCTGGGAATGTCAGCCCGGAGGCAGTGAGACTCTGGGAATGTCAGCCCGGGGGCAGTCAGACTCTGGGAAGGTCAGCACGGGGGCAGTGAGATCTGGGAATGTCAGCCCGGGGGCAGTGAGTTACTGGGAATGTCAGCCTGATGACTGTGAGACTCTGGGAATGTCAGCCCGGGGGCAGTGAGACTCTGGGAATGTCAGCCCGGGGGCAGTGAGACTCTGGGAATGTCAGCCCGGGGGCAGTGAGACTCTGGGAATGTCAGCCCGGGGGCAGTGAGACTCTGGGAATGTCAGCCCGGGGGCAGTGAGTCTCTGGGAATGTCAGCCCGGGGGCAGTGAGACACTGGGAATGTCAGCCCGGGGGCAGTGAGACTCTGGGACTGTCAGCCCGGGGACAGTGAGTCTCTGGGAATGTCAGCCCGGGGGCAGTGAGACTCTGGGACTGTCAGCCCGGGGGCAGTGAGACTCTGGGACTGTCAGCCCGGGGGCAGTGAGACTCTGAGAACAGTGTTCGGGGGGGGGGGGGGGGGGTCAGTGAGACTCTGGGAATGCCAGCCCAGGGGGCCAGTGAGACACTGGGAATGTCGGCTTGGAGGGGGTGGGGGGGCGTTGGCAGTGAGATACTGGGAACGCTGGCCATGGGAGGGCAGTGGGACTCTGGGAACGTCAGCCCAGGGGGCCAGTGAGACACTGGGGGTGTTGGCTTGGAAGGGGGTGGGGGTTGGTGGGCAGTGAGATACTGGGAACGCTGCCAATGGGAGGGCAGTGAGACTCTGGGAATGTCGGCCCGGAGGTCGACAGTGCTGCACTGAGACCATCATCCCAGATTTTGAGGACAAGACACCAGAATGGACCTTAAACATTCTCTCTCAAAGGCTGGAGTGCACTGATCTATGTCTATCACTGCAGAACATGGTACATAAACCTTTAGATGGCTTAGTAAGAATCTGAGGTGACTTTATAATGATGATAATCCCAGTGTTGTGCATTGAATAGTATACCTTACCATAAATAGAGCTCCTATTTGGACAGCAGTTTGGTAAGATAGATTTGTCCCAAGTGTACCTCCAGATGAAGGTAGTATCCAAGTCACCAACATCTTCTCACTATTGTAATACATAAAAGACTGTTCAGATACAAGCACCTACCGTTCGGAATAACGTCTGCACCAGCCCTATTGCAAAAATCCATGGACCAAAACCTTAGCGACCTCAAAGGTATTCAATGTTATTTGGATGACATTTTAATTCCTGGCAGGACCGAACAGGAGCACCTAAAGAATTTAGAATACACATTAGAACATCTTGAAAGACACAATCTTCCCGTCAAAGAGAGAAATGTGAATTTTTCCAATCATCCATAAGTTATCTTGGCCATGTAATTGATAAGGACTGGCCTCACAAGGAACCAAAAAGATGACTGCGATTTTAGATGCACAAGACTGCGAACGTATTGGAACGTATTTTGTAGAACGTATTTATTGTTATGGAAAATGTATCCCAAATCTCGCTACTATATTAAATACATACATTACTGTGTTATCCTTTGGCTCTACTGTGAAATAAAACCAAAGCACCTTAAAACACTTTAAAAAAATAAATTTAGAGTACCCAATTATTTTTTAGTGGCTAATCCACCTAGCCTGTGTATGTTTGGGTGGTGGGGATGAGACCCAAGCAGACATGGGGAGAATGTGCAAACTCCACACGGACAGTGACCCAGGCCGAGATTTAACCCAGGTCCTCAGCGCCGTGAGGCAGTAGTGCTAACCATTGCACCGCCGTGCCAGCCCAACCCCTTAAAACATAACAAATACAGTTTCAATTCAGCAAAGAAAAGGGCCTTGTCTGAGCTGGTTCTGGGAAATGTAATGGAGCAAAGACTGATGTGAAAGGGAAAGTTGTTTGTGCAGAATTCAATATCAATGGGAGGTGTTACGATCCCAGCTGCTATTACTACTGGACAGTTGGGTACGAATGGAACACTGGTTCAATAGACTTTAACTTTAGTTTTTTGTTTCGAGACATGGATGAATAGAGTCACGGGATTGCTGATTAACATTTAACAAAAAAAATGTATTAAACATGAAAAGATTGACGATAATATACCACTTCACCCCACTCATATTTTCACATATTTTAAGGATAACCCAAGTTACAGAATATATCTTAGACTAGTGTTCTCGGTAAGTACACAGTCCATGTAAAACAACAGGCCAACTGTGGTCAGATACATCACACTCTGAAAGCAAGTGACAGGTGTCACCCAAATCTATGGATTTCTCATCAAATCCCCCTAGATGCCTGTCACACTTTGCGTCAACGGGTCTCACTGGAACTCTGACTTATACCCAAATGTTTCCAAACTCCACTCTCAGAAAAACACGCTTTTGAATATTCTCCCAAACAAAGCTTTCGATTGGATTCCTTCACCATGGATCCTCTTCCAGGATTTCGATCTCTCCTTTTGGTTGTCCTCAGCCTTGAATTGCCGCATGCATTCAAGCTTCTACACAATCCCTCAGGTACCCAGCCATGCCAAGAGAGCACCACCGCTTCACAGGTGTACGAAGAGGTCACCAAATTTACCTTGGGATCTGGCTTCTCACATTAAATCTGGGTGTTACAGCTATCTCTTTAACAAGCTCTTTCGCAGTTTTTTACTTCCACTTCACCCACCAGGATCTTCTTCAAATGCTTGTTCTTTGTTCCGTTAGCTTACTTTTTGTCCCAACTCACTGGTTTCTGGTCTTTCTTTTGTTCTTTGGGGAAGTCTGCTCCCTGGTCCTGTACAGCTGATTCTGGGTCCAGCTTAAAACTAATCTCAAAAGCTCTTTCCAACCAAGGGGGCCCCCTGGTTGCTCTAAGCAACAGTTTAGACTTTCTTTAAACCCCATTTATTTTCGCAATGTAAACTCTCATTGCCATGCATGTGCAATTTTTAAGTGACCAAAACCCCATACACGCAGGCACCTTTGTTTAACGTTGGGCTAACTCTGGTTTTCACCCTTTCTTCTGCAGAAACACAAAATTAAGCTTACTTATGATTTGTTATGTTGTAGGTGTAACATAAGCGGCTTCCTTGTGGTGCACTTGACAAAGGAAGGTTCAGACGTAGAGATAGCTTCAACACGTTTATTAAACTATTTACACTTCTATTACTCGGGTTCGACACTACTGCTAATCCTACTATAGCTACCCAGACTGACTAACCAGTTGCTGCAATCCACGTGGTGGGAGTGATATTGAATCAACCCTGTGTCTCTACTCACCGACGGTCTCCACTGGAAAGAGGCAGATCATGTGTATGATGTCCTTTATATATGGGTTGGTATAATGCCCTTTTGTGGTCATGTCACCTCTCTGTGTATTGTGAATGGCCATTGGTCGTGTCCTATCTAACTAATCTATTGGTTGAGTGTGTGTGAGAGATGTTTCTGGTGCTCCATCTAGTGTCTAGCTAGCCTACATGCATTTACATTGATGCACATCAACACAACTTAAAGATATACCTTGTTTCTAATACCAGCAAATACAAATATCAATTATTTAAACCAGCTTTTTTGCTATCAGAGGATAGAAGAGAAGATTAGGAAGTCACAGATAAGGGCCGGGATTCTGCAGTGCGGCAGCTAAGTGTTGACGCCGGCGTAAACGCTGGAATGTTTCACGCCGGCATCAACGGGTCTCCTGGGCCAGCGATTCCGTGGCCCAGAGAGGGCCAGCACGGTGCCGGAGTGCTCCATGCAGCGCCGGCATGCGGCCCTGTACTGCTGGCCGCGGGTCCGCGCATGTGCGTGGCAGCAGGCGGTGGGTCCGCGCATGCGCGTGGCGGCCGCTTCCACACCAGGCCCGCACAACATGGCGGAGCCACACAGCGGGCCGGCACGTAAGAAAGTAGACCCCCCCGGATTGCGCCCCCGATCATGGGCCTGGCCGTCGTGGATGCCCCCTCGGAGTCTGATCACCCTGCCCCCCCACCAGTTCGGCCATCGTGGCCGCGGGACCGAGCTCCCTCTGGGTGGAACCATGTTAGAATCACGCCAGCGGGAACTCGGCCGGTCGACCGTGGATAATCGCCGTGGGGGCCTCTTTCAACGGCCCCTGACCGGCGCTGCATCGATTGTCGCCGCCGATTCTCCGATCGCCAGAGAATTGCCTCCAGCTGTCGTGGGCCGTCTCGGCGTCAACTCCGATTCTTCGAGCTGGCGCAGGCTCGGAGAATCCCGGCCAAGGTTCCTGGCCTGGAATAAGGGTGAAGTTCAGCACAGTTACCGTTCTGTCTATCATTAAAAGCAGCATGGATCAAACAGGAATTGGACAAGAAAGAAATGAATGGAAGAGAATGAGAAAGAGTGAAAGAGAGAAAGAGTGAGAAAAAATTGCATTTACAAAGTATCCAGGTATAGGACACCCTGAAGCACAATCCCAGTGAGACATTGATCTGTCTCAATGATAAAGACGATCGGATTGTTGGATAGTAAAGCTTCTGGTTTAATATCCTTACATATATCAATTGGTAGCACTCATCTCCAAATTAGAAAGTGGTGGGTTTAGAACCCATTTCTGAGATGTGAGCACACAATCAAGGCTAACACTCCCAGTGCGAGTCTGAGGGACTGCTGCAGTGCCAGTTTTATCAGATGCATTAAAATATTTTTTAAAAACCATGGCACTTTAGATAATAAGCCAAGGAGATATGGAAAGGGATTTACATTAAATGGTTGGGGTGGGGGGAGAGGAGGGGGGAAATATGTGAGGGGACAGTTTGAAACTTAAAATAAAGTCAATGCAATAGTGCAGGATAGCAATACGGGTAATGATCAGTAGAGTGCAACGGGAAGGAACAGAACATGCAAACAAAGAGTGCACCAGCTAATAAGGTCAGAGCAGCGAATAGTGGTAAAAGGACAGAATTAAAAGTTCTTTATCTGAATGCACACAGCATTCACTGCAAGATAGATGAATTGATGGGGCAAATAAAGGTGAATGAGTATGATATTACAATTACATTGACATGGTTGCAAATTAGGGGCTGGGTTAGCACATGGGGCTAAATAGCTGGCTTTTAAAGCAGACCAAGGCAGGCCAGCAGCATGGGTCCAATTCTCGTACCAACCTCTCCAAACAGGCGCTGGAATGTGGTGACTAGGGGCTTTTCACACTAACTTCATTTGAAGCCTACTTGTGACAATAAGTGATTTTCATTTCATTTCATTTCCATGACCAAGGCCCAGGCTTGAATATTCAAGGATCTTTGACATTTCAGAAGAAAAGAAAAAGGGCTGGGGTAGCTCTGTTAATAAAGGATAAGATCAGTACAGTAATGAGAAATGATCTTGGTTCAGAGAATCAAAGCGTACGGTAGAATCTTCCACTCCAGGCTCAGCTTTCATAGCAGGAGCAGGAAGTCAGAATAATCTTGTTGTTGAGTACAACAGGAGAACATGTCGATCATGTGTTGCTCTCATTAATTCTGCAGCCACACATTTTATGCTGAGTCTCGTGGTGAGTGGGGGAGGAAGATACATGCCCCACAGTCATGTCCAGGAGTCATATTTAAACGTCACCCAGACAGCCATTCATTCATCATGCTAGGATTTCAGCAGGCAAAAAACATGAGAAGGCAGCAAGCTTCCTTCCCAGGTGAATCTCCTCCAAGTCATCGGGGAAAGGTGGAATGTCTTCCTTCTAAGGGATGGAAGCAGGAGGCTGAGAGATGTTTGGATGGTGCTGGCGAAAGAGAGATCTTAACTCGCTGCAATGTATCTTGTAGATGGCACACACTGCTGTCACTGTGTGAATGTTTAAGGTGGTGGATGGGGTGCCAGTCAAGCAGCATTCTTTGACTTGGATGGTGTTGAGCTTGAGTGTTGAAGCTACACTCATCCAGGCAAGTGGGGAGCATTCCATCACACTCTTTACTTCTTTGGAAGTCAGTCATTAGCCAAAGAAATGGCTGCCTACAACCTACTTTATTATCAAATGTGCTCACAATCCATCTTTCGTTATGTAGGAGAAGGTGGCCCAGAAAAGGAAGGAGAGAAGATGCAGCGGGGATTTGAAGTTCAGGCCCCTCACACAATTTAATCAGCAGGATGCCGAGCTGCCAGGCGAAGGTTGAGACCATGCCTGTCATCGAAATTTCCCAGGAATCTAGTGAGGAAGAAAGCATTATTCCAAGGATGTCAAAATGGGGAGATAGTGGCATAGTGGTTATTGTTATTAGCGCATATTCATACCCATATACTTTATTTTATTCTTTGGGGAATAGTGGGGAAGTGGTGGAAGGATCTTCAAGCTGATTATTAGCCTGTTGAACCGTGTTGAATGCTCCTTCCCTGGCCAACCATTCCTGGCATTGGACCAAAATCTGGAGCTTCTGGTCCAGCTGCAGGGGCACCACCACTGTACCACAAGGCCACCTTTGCATAGTGGTTATGTCACTGGATTAGTAATCCAGAGACCCAGGCTAATGCTGTGGGGACACAGTTTGAATCTCACCACCACTGCAGATGGCGGAATTCAAATTCAGTTAATTGATCTGGAATGGAAAACTAGAATCTAGTACACTAGTGTCCTTTAGAAAGGTAGTTGACCACCCTCGACTGGTCTACATGTGAATCCAGATCCACAGCAAAATGGTTGACTCTTAACCCCCTCAAATGGTCTGGTAAGCCGTTCGGTTCAGGGGCAATTAGGTATGCTCAACAAATGCTGGCCTTGCCAATGTCACCTATATCCCATGAAAGAGTAACAAAAATAGTTTGAGCAGTCAATCATTCACTCCATTCGAGCTGGCAGTAGCAAGATGAGGCGGCCAATCTCCACCCCAGAAATAATCCCAAGTCTCCGTAGACCTCAGAGGAAGATGATAAGACCTCACAACTGGAGAGCCATTATAGTTTTCACCTGTACTCTCCACCAACCCAGAGAGACACATGGTTGGTCATATATCTAGTTTAGGCTCAAGCTTGCACACTGGTGGTCATTTCCAAGATGTGTCCACATCAGGAAGAGGAGTGACAACCAAGGTCTCTGGCACTCAAGAGTACTGCTGGAGAGCAGGCACTTGCCAAGTTGAGTCAGACAACGAGCCTCTGGAAGCAGACATGGAAAAGATGCTGGAGTATCAAAGATATGCAGGGGAGCATCTGTCAGAGGGGTCATAGGCCTTCAACAGAGTGGTATGAGAGGTGCAAGGTCATCTGCGTGCTCTCTGATGTCATGTGCAAGCACTGCAGCGGTTCAAGAAGGCAACTCACCACCACCTTCTGAAGGGCAATTAGGGATGGATAATAAATGCTGCCTAACCAGTGACTCCCACATCCCACAAATGAATTAAAATAAATGTGAGTGCATGAATGCCTCCACGGGAAGGGTAGAGATCACCACAGAAGCCTAGGTCCCACATTTTCTGCCAGATACACACTTGGACCTGCACACTAAAGACATGGCTGTGTTTCAGCAGCGGCTAGGTGGAAGGGGGGCAGGCACCTCAAACTCCATCCAGATGCCTCTTCTCCTCAAGAAATCCAGGTGGGGCCCTCAAGCTCTCAAAGGGAAGAGGAGTTTCAGGCGGATATCCCAGGGACTTGACCAAGGAATCCTCAAGGTGTTCCCAATCCCTTCTGTCTTTGATCCCATCAGCCCCAGTTGCTATGGCCGTGGAGGGTGCACCTTCACAGGGCTAAATCGCTGGCTTTGAAAGCAGACTAAGGCAGGCCAGCAGCACGGTTCGATTCCCGTAACAGCCTCCCCGAACAGGCGCCGGAATGTGGCGACTAGGGGCTTTTCACAGTAACTTAATTTGAAGCCTACTTGTGACAATAAGCAATTTTCATTTTCATTTCATTTGGGCGGCACGGTAGCACAGTGGTTAACACTGGTGCTTCACAGCGCCAGGGACCCAGGTTCGATTCCCGGTTTGGGTCAATGTCTTTGCAGTCTTCACGTTCTCCCCGTGTCTGTGTGGGTTTCCTCCAGGTGCTCCGGTTCTCTCTCTCTCTCTCCTCCTCCCCCCCCCCCCCCCCAAAAAAAAAGACGTGCTTAGATGCATTGGATGTTAGATGAATTGGACATCCCAAATTCTCCCTCAGTGCACTTGAATAGGTGCTGGAGTGTGATGACTAGGGGCTTTTCACAGTAACTTCATTGTAGTGTTAATGTATGCCTACTTGTGACAATAAAGACTACCTGCCCGTTTGGGCACTTGTAAATATATGTTCACTCGCACTGATTGAAAGTCTCCTGAATTCATTCATGTTGTTAGTTGTTGTAATGGCTACATGTGCTCCACACTACCAGGTGAAGGACATCCTGGGGGAAGCCAAGGGTGAGTGCACCTCCCTCTAATACATGCCTGTGCATGGAGACATCATTCTTGACAAGGGTGATGAGTGCTATGTGCGTGAGACCTCCCATTCACACGGTCTGCTGCTTCCATTGCCCTCTGACTCTACAGAGGGACCTTTGCCTTGTTAGAATAGCAAGACTAACACAGAAGCCCTTGTGAGGCAGGTCCATACCCCTATCAAGATGGAAGTTTGCAATCATGAGTTGTCTTAACATAATTGAAATTGCCTAGGTTTTAGGAAGGTCCCAGTGGATTGGAAAATTGAAAATGCAACATCACGATTGAAGTTGGTATACAGAAAGCAGAAAACTAGAGGAAACATCTGTCTTTGAGAAAATGTTAGAATGCCAAGGAGGTAGTAGCAGTTCATTTAGAAAATTATAATACAATCAATCAACATGGTTTTGTGAAATGGGAATTGTGTCTGACATACCTATTAGGTTTCTTTGAGGATTTAACAAGCAGGGTGAATAAAGGAGAACCAGTAAATGTAGTGTATTTGGATTTGCAAAAGGTAATTGATAAGGCACCACACGAGAGGTTACTGCACAAGATAAGAAGCCATGATGTTGGTGATGGATGGAAGATTGGCTAACTAACCAGGAGTCAGGATAAATGGGGCATTTCCAGGTCAGCAAATTATAACTAGTGGTGTGCCACAGGGAAGAATACTGGGGCCTCAACTATTTAGGATTTATTAATCACTTGGATGAAGGGAGCACCTGAATTGCAACCAAATCTGTTGGGCGGGGGGGAAGAGGGTTCACTGGTCTGCCAGCCGGCCAATGGGGTTTCCTATTGTGGCCACCCCACGCCATCGGAAACCCAAGAGTGTGGGTGGGCTGACAGCGGAGCGGACGATTCTGCTAGAGAATTCCACTGGCTGACTGCAGTGGATTGTAGTGTCTTCCTCTTTAAGGCAACACAGCTTAGGAGAGTCATGGCCTGGAGGATCACCCTAGTGGGTGGAGGCCCCATCTCATGCAGAGTATACCAGGAAGCCATGTAGTAAACATGTTTAGGACTGGAGCAGCCCAGGGCTACTGCTCCAGGGAAGCTGGGGCCAGCAGGCATCTGTACTGCTTTTCCTGGTTATCAATAAACTCCATTTGGTTACACTTGGATCTTCCGCTGTACTGCAGGTAAAATAGAAAAGCAGAATATATCTGCAGAATGCTGTAGTAGAGGAGGATCTAGGTTTCCTGGTATATGACCATAAAAGTTAGCATGCAGGTCGAGCAAGTAATTAGGAAGGTAAATGGAATGTTAGCTTTTATTGGAAGGAGGATGGAGTATTAAAGTAAGAGAGTCTTGCTACGACTGGACACAACATTGGTGAGACTGCACCTGGAGTACTGTGTTCAGTTCTGGTCTCCTTAATTAAGGAGGCGTTTAGTTGCTTCGGAATCAGTTCAGAGAAGTTTCACTAGGCTGATTCCTGGGGTGAAGTGGGTTGTCTTAAGAGGAAAAATGGAGCAGGTTAGGCTGATACTCATTGGAGTTTAGTAGGGAGGTGATATCATTAAAATGTGTAAGATTCAGAGGGTAGATGATGAGAGGATGTTTCCACTCACAGGGAATCTAGAACTCAGGGGCACAGTTTAAAATAAGGTTTCTCTGATTTAAGCAGAGGAGGAATTTCTTTGCTCAGAGGATTGATAAATTTTGAAATTCTCTTCCCCAGTGACCAATGGACGCTGAGTCATTGACTATATTTAAGGCCAACTTAGACAGATCTTGGAGAAGGCTCCTTCGAAAGTCTTTGAGATTTGATGTCACGTGCTCTGGTCTGTATCCTCTACTTTTCACCATTAGACATGCAGTCAAATCATGGTCAAAATTTGAGAGTCATCTGTTTCCATCTTGAAGAGCAATTGTACCAATCCCAATTTCTCAGCATCATCCCTTCCCTGCCTGAAATACTCCCAACTCTCTGCCTCAACTCCTCCCCCGGCTGAACTCGTCCTCACCCTGGGAATTCTTCTTTAAATTCATTAATTCATTCCAGGTAAAATGTGTCTCTATGGGAACTCAGGTGGTCCCAGCTATACTAGAGTTACTGTCAGAGATGTGAAACATTCATTTCCCTTCTGGCCTAGTTTCCTTCCCATTAAAGCAGTGGATGCCTTGCTGATGAAATGAAATTTCATTGGGAACTATTTCAATTGCTTTTTTCACCTAGCAGATCCAGAGTCTACTTCATTTATCTGACCAGTGTAATACTTCCACCGCCTGCTCCATGTTGCTACCAAACACACTTCCTGCACTCTTTCACTCCTCCACAACCCCCCCCCCCCCTTTCCATAATCTCCTCCTGGTAACTTAACTTGGAGCCACCCGTGGTGGCCGGCTATTGAGCAGCCTAATCCAAGAGTTGCACTGTGATGCCTGATATAAACGAGCCTGATGCCCAAGAATCATGGGCGTGATTCTCCGACCACCGCCCCCCCCTTCCGGGTCAGAGAATCTCGGGGGGGGGGTGAATTCCGCTCCACCGTACTCTCCGGCGCCGGTTTTCAGGCGGGGCCGGGGTATACGCCATGCCGGTTGGGGGCCATTGGCAGCGGCCCCCCCCACCAATTCTCCGGGCCCCGATGGGCCGAGCGGCCGTCAGTTCCTGGCCGGTGTGAAATGGACATGGCCCCCCACGGCAGGACCTGGCTGGTAGGTAGTCTAGTGGGGTCCTCGGGGATGGGGGGCACAGTAGCCTGGCCCGCGATCGGGGCCCACCGATCTGTGGGCGGGCCTGTACCGTGGGGGCACTCCTTCCTTCCGCACCGGCCTCTGTAGGGCTCCGCCATGGCCGGCGCGGAGAACCCCCCTGCACATGCGCAGGAACACGCTGGCCGGTCTGCACGCAGGACCACGGCGGCGGTTCTGCACATGCGCCATCTCGCGCCGGCCCTTCGCCGCCGGTTGGTGCGGTGCCAACCCCTCCTGCGCCGGCCTAGCCCCCAGGAAGCGCGGAGGATTCCGCAAGTTCCGGTTGGACCGACGCCGGAGTGGTTCGTACCGTTCTTGGCGGCGGGCCATTCCGCCAATTGTGGGAGAATATCGCCCCATGACACCCTCTCCAGTTAGGAGAACAGACAACGGGTTGGGTCACCTCCGCATAGTTGACAGCCCACATCAACCCCAACAATTCAAGCGAACATCACTCAAGTGACCACAATTCAGATTAATAATAAAACATGGTATGTTTTATTAAAACAGGCACAGGACAGTATGCAACATCAGAAAAGTGCAATCAAAGCAAACGTTGTTATCTGGAATAACTTCTTTCCTTAATGGAGGTGTGCTAATTCCCCATTGGTAAAACTATACAGCAAATTCCTATTTAATACCAAATATCATTTGAGCTGCTTAAGAAACCCAAATGAACCGAGCTGAGATTAAGTGCAAGATATCGAACCCAACCTGGACTCTGTACCCAGCTGACTCTGTTTTACAACTATGGGTTAACGGTGTGTTTTATATCAGAGTGCTAGGTACAAATTTTCAAACAGAACTTCTATTTCATTCAGCATATTCCAATCACCATCTTTAAGATGCTTTTATCAGTTTGATATCAAATCTTTTAACACAGAGGTACATTTTATAAAGTCACATTTCCAGTTTGAAGGTTATTAGAATAGTAAGTTGGTGCAAAGCACCCCACACCAGAAGCATGAAGGAACCTCGGCATCTCCAGCTTCTAACAGCATTACCATTTCTCGCCTCCATGACTGATTTTTTATTTCAAGGCAGGTAGTTCTCTAAAGTTGTTTTGACCCATAAGGGGAAGGTCAGTAGCCCCAAGAGTCCTTTTGTTTTGTTCCAGTTTCTATTCCCCAGGAAAGCAGTGCCTCGAACCGCCACTGACCTCCCAAATGTCACCATGAGCTCAATGGTTCCCTCAACTGACCTGAAAAGCAAACACTTGTTGCACACAGCAAATGATTGACAAAGAAAGTAACCCACAGCATGCCCCCCCCCCCCCCCCCCCCACAAGTAACATAAGTCAACAATATTCAAAGGTCAACCATTAAGAGATGCAATGTCCTCTAAAGGTTGGATTTCAGTGTTGTGAGTACCTAGATATTCAAGTTTAAATTATACATTTTCCTACATAGCAATAGCTGCTCTTCAAACACTAAATTATATAATTAATTAGCTATAAAGTAACTTGGCAAATCTAGCCAGTGATCGGATGCTAAGCAAATGCCACCTTTTTCTTTGATATAAAATTACGAGTGCAGGTTGCATAAACTTGGCTTATACTCCGAGGCTGAAGGATGATGTGATTGAGGTGTTTAAAAGAATAAAAGGAACTGATTCAGTAACTACAGAGAAACTCTTTCAATCTGGTGCAAGGAATCCAGCATACTGGCATAATACTGAAATTAGAGCTAGAACGTTCAGCAAAGCAATCAGGAAACACTTTTTCACAGAAAGGGCAGCAGAAATCTGGAGAGGGCTGGCGGAGGGGTTCAACAATCGTCCAAAATGAAATGGATATATTTTTGTTGGGTCGGTGTATCAAGGGATTGGGAGTAAAGGTGGGTAAATGAATTTGAGGTACTTATCAGCTATGATATAACTGAATGACAGAATAGTGCTGAGGGGCTGAATGGCCTTTTCTCAATATTGTAACACAAAGCTAAAATGCACTGGAGCCTTTTCTGTGGCACAAGTGTATAGCATGTGCTGTCCAATGATTATCACACCCACGTGCAGGTGCTCTACACATGCCCCATGCTGCCATGAGGTGGGTTACATTCACCTACTCATGAACAGATGGAATTCCCATGACCAGTTTGTTGTTCCATATTTAATAATAATAATCTTTATTAATGTCACAAGTAGTCTTACATAACATTGCAATGAAGTTACTGTGAAAGTCCCCTGGTCGCCACATTCCGGTGCCTGTTCGGGTTCACTGATGGAGAATTCAGAATATCCAATTCACCTAACAGCTTGTCTTTCAGGACTTGTGGGAGGAAACCCACGCAGGCTGGGGAGACCGTGCAGGCTCCTCACAAACAGTGACCCAGACTGGGAATCGAACCCGGGTCCCTGGCGCTGTGAATCAACAGTGCTAACCACTGTGCTATCGTGCCCCCATCTTATGCAGTGATGGCAGAACTTGTGCAACTTTAACAAGTCTTCGCTGCTACAAACTGCTTAGGGACTGAAAACTTCACAGCAACCCCCCTCCCCCCCCCCAAAATAAAATAAACGGATTTTCCCAGTACCAAAATGTCTCTAAATCCGCAAACCTTTTGGTAAGTAATTTACCTACATATTCCAATTCACAAACAAGCAATGGCAACCCATTCACCCACAATTATAAGCACTTGCATATTGTGCAAATGTTTAAAGTGGTACTGGGGTGATGGTCTATTTTGTGCATTTCGAAAGTAATTGCAAATGGTGGCATGGCACTACACTGCTGGCGTCTGAATGCAAGTGACAAGGCATGGGACAGCCATGGGGTTTGGGCCGGTCAAACTGCCCATGACACAGCTCTTGGTTTTAGCTAGGAAGAAGATCCAACAAAACATCTTTGAGCTTATTGTAAAATTCTTAACATTGAATCAAGCAGCTTTTTACAAACGCTTCCTGAAATTGAAACGGGGAGAAATCGACCTTGGGAGGAAGCATGCAGCGGGCTACATGAAATTCAATCAGCCAATTGAGAACTCAATTTGCACTTTACCTGAACTTCTTAACCATTTAAGTCATTGAAGGAAAGTGGGTAGGGTCTAAGACAAGCTGCCAATTGCCTCTTGCCCTATGCTACTGCCCAAGATGAATTACAGCATGTTTAAAAACTATAGGAGTTAGCGCTTCTTTTCCCCTTTGTTAAATAACTTCTGTCCCTCACCTCCAAAAAGCTTGGGCCATTCCATATTCTCCCAAACCACCCTCTGGTAAGACCAAAGGTCAACCGTCTATTTGATACATAAGCCAATTCCCTCATTGGATCATCAGGAGAGCATCATAACATCTGCCTTTAATCACACAAACTTAAATACATAAACATAAATGCAAGCGAGAGATTATAAAGTGCCTTCTTTTCCCCCCAATCCATTGAGATCCAATAGAGAAAATTGCTGAAAACATCAGTAACAGATGCTTCACCTAATGAAGCACTTTGAAGATAAATGCTCACTGTAGTGTCATATACTCAGAAACAAATCAACAGTAAATACATCAGAACACACAGTGACAGTTCTGGAATAATAAAAATTGCAACAGAACCATTAATTGACCATGAGAATTTTGAATACAGTATTCCTTTAGGATTGTCTGATAAGTCATTATTATTTGAACATCACCCAACCTAAACAATCAATGGTACCATCAAAAATGGTGATGAATATATTGCACTATAGATTGTCAACATCCCCAGATTCCTTGGCACATGGTGTGCAAAACCAAAGAACTTGACAGCACCAAATCTTAATTGTTATTTTTAAAAATCCATGTATGCCTCAGTTTTGCACCCATTTCTAGCTGCTGGGCAGAATACAAGGCAGTATCTGAAAAATGGGAAACATCCCTTCTTTTAATTGCAATCTTTAAAGAATTTCTATTATTTTCCAACCTTCTCTGTTTTTAAGGAAAGAACAAAATCTTTGAGATAAGCCATTGCTTTTTTTTTTTGCTAAGATAAAGGCCTGGATTCTGCCACCAAGCGTGAAGCATCATTCTTGGTGCAGACTTCAAAGATCTAATGATTTCTTGTGGTGTGGATTTCCCCTTTACTAACATTAATTTGAATCTAGTGCCAAATGAAGGGAATCGACAAGCATAAAGTAGGAGATTTTATCATGTAAGCACCAATGACATTAAAGTATTTTCACAGACAGCAAATCAGGAAGTAAAATGCACGGATTATAATCTATTAATAAAATGAAGGATAAAGAGAATAAAATAAAAATTGAGTCACACAATAACTGAAATATCATAAACTCAATAAGATTAAACATGTTAGAATTGTAATGAAAACATCAAACATTATACAAATATATTAGTTTTTCTGGGTCAGAGGTGTTATTCAGCAGTAATGATTTAGCATGTCACAAAAAACCCATTTACATCTCATTAACAGAGATAGCATTCTCAGAAGAGGGAGGGGAATGGGTTAAGAGCGATATTACAGTGTAAAACGAGAAGCTTTTCATCGGTTCAGTTATGTCTAAGTGCTACTGTCTGCATTTCTCTAAAGAATCACTGACAGCAACTTCAGATTTCTGCATTTAATTGTGTATATGTGGACTCCAGAAGCTGCTGTTAGTTTTGCAATTGTAATGGCAACAGTCAGGCGGTTCGTTAGCATCACACCTACAAAATCAATTTGTTGCAGTCAATTTGGAGGGGGGAAAGGAGAGAGAGGGGGAGAGAGAGAGAGAGAGAGAGAGAGAGTGAGAGAGAAAACTGGGCTCTCAGTTGGTGTCAATGGTCATGATAGAAATGTTAATCACAAGGTGAGATTGAAAAGATTAATTTGATTGCACCCCAAAAGACAGTAGCATCACGGGAGACTTTATTTTCCTCCCTGATCAAGGACATATGCATCAATAGCCATTGTTCATTGGACTGAAACATCTGACCCACACGACATCAAGTTGGCAAGCTTACACGACCATCTGCAATTTGCATTTAACTGCAAACGGAATAGGAATGTCGCAACTTGGTGCAGCTTCGGAGGAACTAACCAGCTCAAGCTTGCTAAAAATATTAGAACTCATTTATCTGCAATGCTGCAACATGTTAAAAATAGCATAGTTTTCCAAAAGAGGAGATAATTTAGCACCAGTTAGGATACGAAAGTAAGACTGAATTAAATTATTCATTGCCGTGAATGCAAAGATCTGGAAGATGAGTAACAACAACAATCAGGAGCAGAAAATAACTCTTTGGATTTAGTCAAAACATTGTAGCTACATCCAGAAGTGCATCCAACAATTAGTGTCAATTTTACTAGTACAACTTGTCATGACCATTAAATAAAAATAACCCTCGTCAGAGATACTGGGAGGAGAAAAATGAGGGAGCTCCATACATTTATGAAGTATACTTTATTCTCTCAGTTGTCTCTTTAGTCTCTTGAAACCATTCGCTCCCGAGAGACTGCGACTTCACGTCCCTCTGCCATCTTGTTCAGGTGACCCTTCCTCTCACATTTGCGCGGGTGCAGAGCTCACATGTGGCAAGCATCCTGTCCTTAAACCCAATATCTGCTCATGTGGCTTTCAATCAGGGTGGGTCACTGAAGATGTCAGGGAGAGGAACCTTAGACAGTAAATCCCCCTCGGTCTCTACCCAGCTCCCCCGCACTCCCCTCACACATTCCAGACATTGATTATATTTTATCTGACAGTGGCAAATGCCATAACTAAAACTCAAGTGTCATCCATCCAGTCAACAGAAATCCAGCAAAGAGGGAAAATATATCAAACCGCACAGGGAGTATGGTTTCATGTCAATGGACACTACTGCTATTGCCAACCAACAGATTTCATGAACAGGAGCCTCTTTGCTTGTATGCAATTCTGGAATCTACTTACACTTATTTTCCACCGAGAGAGCTGTGGGATAATCTGCAAACTTAGCTAAACACAGTTAATGTAATTGTGCAATGGGACTTGGCGTGAATCATTGTTGAGTGTCAAGTCCTGCAAGTTAGTTAGACCAAGGATTGTTCCACCATAAATGACAACAGAAGCCAAAATATCAACATTATTTGAAAGGGAATTGGATGAGGAGTTAAAAAAGAACGTAAAATGTGGGGAAAGGGCTGGGAAATGAATGAAAGTGGAGGGTTCCAGATGAAGAACTAGCACAGGGCGATTCCGCTCTGCACTGGAATTTCAGCTGGAAGCTTGGCTCTAAAATAAACCAGGACAAAATGATTAATTCTTTGACTTAGACGACAGAGGGGGAAGGGAAGAGAGGGCGGGCAGAGGGGAGTGGGTGGGATGATGGAAAGGGGGTAAAAAGATGCCGATATTGGAGCCACCTTCTGGTACATATCCCAGCACGAAAAGCAAAATTGGGCGATGGGTATAACAGGTGGTCGATTCAGAGAAAAACGACCCACTCCCCAGGAAAAAAGTATCAAATCGAGAATGAGAAAAAGTTGAAACTGGGTTTTGTTCAAGAAACACAAAACCGAACAAGAAAATTATAAAATCAAAATAACCAGGCAGTTGTTGGGGGAAAAGGGAAGGAAATTCCAGATTTGAGAAACCAATAGGTTAATGTTCCACAGACTAGTCAATGTCTTGTCTGTGAAGACTCACAACAACCATCTTGCACTTGATTCAACCAAAAGAATTCACACTTACAAAAGCAGCACCAGCCCCATCACCACCCTAAAAACTATTTTTATCATTAATTCTAGATTCATTACTTCTTCTCATGATCAAGTCATTATCTTCACTTCAGCATTTTGCAGCCAAGTTTCTCAAGGGACCAGGTGAGACCACATTTGGGCTCTTATTATTTGAATGGGACTGTTTCACAGTAAGGGTCTCGCCCTTCACCTTAGGAGTGGATTTGACCACGGAAGACTGTATCCGTGGAGAGCGTGGGGTCGTCGCCTCAGATTGTGGCAGTTTGACCACAGCTAAAGGAGTCCTTGGAGTAGACATGGGGCCGCGAGGTAACTTCTTACTGCTTGATGAAAGGGTCATAGCGGATGCTTTCTGCATCTTCTCAGCAAGAGGGGTGTCCCTGGCCGCGACAGGCACGCTCTTCGGAGCGGATTTCAGCCTGTGGGAAACCAGAGTGGAGTTAGGGAGGGGGGCCTGGAGACCTCTGGCCGGCGTGAGTGGCCTCTTGGGGGCCAACGGATATGTCAGACCAGCGGGCTGCAAGCGTTTCCCTGGGGATTGCAGTGAGCGAGACACTAGCGGAGTAGCAGAAAATGGAATAGCCTCGATGGGGAACTGAGGAGTCAATGTGGATGCGGTGTCTGGATTTGGCGGGCATTTGCCTGGAGGTCTTTGAAGAAGTCCATTTGGAGCCTTTGAAGGGGTTCGGGGATGTTTGGGAGAGGGCTGCGCCTCCTTGGTCCTGAGCTGTGCCACACGTTTGGGGAGGCAGGATTGCTTTGCTGGAGATGGTGGATGTTTAGAGGAAGGATGTGACCGTGGTGCAGGACACTTAGGAGCCCTGGAAGATGAGCTTGGCGTCACGCGAGACAAAAGCTTGCCCTCAGCAGTTGCTGGCCGAGATTCTGATTTAGATGGCTGCCCTGGAGAGGAGGTACACTTGCAGTGAGCATGGGTCACCTTGGACGCAGACCACGGTGGCCCGTGAGGAGATCCATGGCATGGTGTCATCTTGATAGAGGATTGCAGGTTTGCAGTTGGCGGCTTGGGAGTTTTTGCCGGGAAGTTAGAGGCATCGGTGCAATCCGGAGAGATGCCCTTCTCGAAAGCCATGATCTTCTCCTCCAACATGGTGAAGTGCAGCACTCGACAAGGGTCATGTTTCAGGAGAAAGCCCTGTAGTGTGTCCCAGCCACCTCCCACACGCACCATCACATGTTTACCATGCAACATCTGCAAGTAAACATTGGAAAGAGCAAGGTTAATACTCGGCAATATCAATTTCTGCTCATCCTTCCAAACCGCATTTCACCCCATCCAGTATTCTTAATCTGCATATAGAGAGATATCGCTCAACTAGTTATCCAATTTCACATTCAGTAGTGGGAACTCCACCTTCAGAGAGACATCAGAACTTTGGAAAAGCTGCAGTGCATTCTTTCATTGTCTACCTCCTGTGTACAAATGAAGGCCTAAAATGTTTGAGGTTTTTATATCAGGAATCATGAAGAATCTTAAAGGGAGTCATTGTTCATCCTGTTGATGACCTTGCACATCAATGACAGACTGCCTTCAATGACTGGCGAGTTGGTAATGAGGGGTGCACAGATATTACCAGTCAAAGAACAAAGGAGGAACACAGGCATATTTTAACATGGAGGACATATAGAACATGAAATGTTCTGGGGGGCATTGAGGCAGAGGCTACAACATCAGCTCAAAGGGAATCAGTTCAATATTTCAAGAAAGATGATTATAAAAAAGGACACGGGAAGTAAGAATGGAGCAGAGAGGGGCATTGAGGCAGAGGCTACAACATCAGCTCAAAGGGAATCAGTTCAATATTTCAAGAAAGATGATTATAAAAAAGGACATGGGAAGTAAGAATGGAGCAGAGAGTCAAGTTAAGGAGCTAGCTCCATCTCAGAAACAAACAATGGACGATCGATCTTTTTCCGAGCCGTCATTCTGTCACGAGTACAAGGTGGAAGTATAACTCCAACCCAGAGACACAAGGGGCGGGATTCTCCGATAATCGGCACGATGGCCAGAACCCACCGCCAAAAACGGCACAAATCACACCAGCGTCGGCCCCCCGAAATGGCGCAAATTCTTCAGCCTGGAATGGGCTAGCAGCGGCATGACGCCATTCACGACGGCGTCACTCATCACGGATGCGCGGCGTCGCAGCACAAAAGACGCCCCCCCCCCCCCCCCGGAGACCTGTCAAAATGGCCGCCCGCCGCGCAGCGCCGAGTTTCCAGGAGCGGGACATCGAGGCGCTCCTGGACGCAGTGGAGCAGAGGAGGGAGGCCCTGTACCCCTGACACAGCCACAGGGTCGCTCCACGCCTCAGCCGGCACCTGTGGAGGGAGGTGGCAGAAGAATTCAGAGCTGTGGCCGTGACAGGAAGGACAGGCGCCCAGTGCCACAAGGTCAACGACCTTGTCAGGGCAGTTAGGGCAACCAGGGTGAGTCCCCCCCCCCGATGTGCGGCACAGCCCGAGGTGCAACTGACATGGCTGCACCCACCCATGAGGCTGCAGTGGCAGGATGGGTTGTGCACCTCTGCCAATATACACACAACCACTGGCCTGCATGTATATTGCTGCCCTTTATCCCTGCCACCCACCCACCCCGCATAGGAGAAGCGCGCTCACAACAACAGAGAGCGTGGGAGGACCGGAGGGGGTCCAGCTGAAGTGCGACCACTCACCGTTCATGAAGAGAGGGCCCTGGAACTTGCATGCGGAACCGAGGTCCGGGGCGCACCACCAAGTGAGACCCCCCATGGCCTGCCCTCCTTTTCCCCATATCAGCGATCCCCGTCTGCGTGTCTAACCATGCATGCTGTATTGTGTATTGCAGGACCAAACCCCCCCCCCTCCCCACTCCACCCCCCCCTCCCCACTCCACACACCCCCCCCCCCCACTCCACACACCCGCCCCCTCCCCACTCCACACACCGCCCCCTCCCCACTCCACACACCCCCCCCCTCCCCACTCCACACACCCCCCCCCCTCCCCACTCCACACACCCCCCCCCCTCCCCACTCCACACACCCCCCCCATCCCCACATCCCCCCCCTCCCCACTCCACACACACCCCCCCCACTCCACACACCCACCCCTCCCCACTCCACACACACCCCCCCCTCCCCACTCAACACACCGCCCCCTCCCCACTCCACACACCGCCCCCTCCCCACTCCACACAATCCCCCCCCTCCCCACTCCACACACCCACCCCTCCCCACTCCACACACACCCCCCCTCCCCACACAACACACAACACCCCCCCTCCCCACACAACACACAAAACCCCCCCTCCCCACACAACACACAACACCCCCCCCCTCCCCACACAACACACAACACCCCCCCCCCTCCCCACACAACACACAACACACAACACCCCCCCCTCCCCACACAACACACAACACACAACACCCCCCCCACAACACACAACACCCCCCCCTCCCCACAACACACAACACCCCCCCCCTCCCCACACAACACACAACACACAACACCCCCCCCTCCCCACACAACACACAACACACAACACCCCCCCTCCCCACACAACACACAACACCCCCCCCTCCCCACACAACACACAACACCCCCCCCTCCCCACACAACACACAACACACAACACCCCCCCCTCCCCACACAACACACAACACACAACACACAACACCCCCCCCCTCCCCACACAACACACAACACCACCCCCTCCCCACACAACACACAACACACAACACCCCCCCCCCCTCCCCACACAACACACAACACACAACACCCCCCCCCTCCCCACACAACACACAACACACAACACCCCCCCCTCCCAACACACAACACACAACACACAACACACAACACCCCCCCTCCCCACACAACACACAACACCCCCCCCTCCCCACACAACATACAACACACAACACCCCCCACCCCCTCCCCACACAACACCCCCCCTCCCCACACAACACACAACACCCCCCCTCCCCACACAACACACAACACCCCCCCTCCCCACACAACACACAACACACAACACCCCCCCTCCCCACACAACACACAACACCCCCCCTCCCCACACAACACACAACACACAACACCCCCCCTCCCCACACAACACACAACACACAACACCCCCCCTCCCCACACAACACACAACACACAACACCCCCCCTTCCCACACAACACACAACACACAACACCCCCCCTCCCCACACAACACACAACACACAACACCCCCCCTCCCCACACAACACACAACACACAACCCCCCCCCCTCCCCACACAACACACAACACCCCCCCCCTCCCCACACAACACACAACACCCCCCCCTCCCCACACAACACACAACACCCCCCCCTCCCCACACAACACACAACACACAACACCCCCCCCCTCCCCACACAACACCCCCCCTCCCCACACAACACACAACACCCCCCCCTCCCCACACAACACACAACACCCCCCCCTCCCCACACAACACACAACACCCCCCCCTCCCCACACAACACACAACACCCCCGCCTCCCCACACAACACCCCCCCTCCCCACACAACACACAACACCCCCGCCTCCCCACACAACACACAACACCCCCCCCTCCACACACAACACACAACACACAACACCCAACACCCCCCCCCCTCCACACACAACACACAACACCCCCCCCTCTACACACAACACACAACACACAACACCCCCCCTCCACACACAACACCCCCCCCCTCCACACACAACACACAACACCCCCCCCCTCCACACACAACACACAACACCCCCCCCCCTCCACACACAACACACAACACCCCCCCCTCCACACACAACACACAACACACAACACCCCCCCCTCCACACACAACACACAACACACAACACCCCCCCCTCCACACACAACACACAACACACAACACCCCCCCCTCCACACACAACACACAACACACAACACCCCCCCCTCCACACACAACACACAACACCCCCCCCTCCACACACAACACACAACACCCCCCCCTCCACACACAACACACAACACCCCCCCTCCACACACAACACACAACACCCCCCCCTCCACACACAACACACAACACCCCCCCCCTCCACACACAACACACAACACCCCCCCCTCCACACACAACACACAACACACAACACCCGCCCCTCCACACACAACATACAACACCCCCCCCCTCCACACACAACACACAACACCCCCCCTCCACACACAACACACAACACCCCCCCCTCCACACACAACACACAACACACAACACCCCCCCCCTCCACACACAACACACAACACCCCCCCTCCACACACAACACACAACACCCCCCCCTCCACACACAACACACAACACACAACACCCCCCCCTCCACACACAACACACAACACCCCCCCCCTCCACACACAACACACAACACACAACACCCCCCCCCTCCACACACAACACACAACACCCCCCCTCCACACACAACACACAACAGCCCCCCCCTCCACACACAACACACAACACACAACACACAACACACAACACACAACACACAACACACAACACACAACACACAACACACCCCCCTCCACACACAACACACAACACCCCCCCTCCACACACAACACACAACACCCCCCCCTCCACACACAACACACAACACCCCCCCTCCACACACAACACCCCCCCTCCACACACAACACACAACACACAACACCCCCCCCCCTCCACACACAACACACAACACCCCCCCCTCCACACACAACACACAACACCCCCCCTCCACACACAACACACAACACCCGCCCCTCCACACACAACACACAACCCCCCCCCCCCTCCACACACAACACACAACACACAACACCCCCCCTCCACACACAACACACAACAAACAACACCCCCCCCCTCCACACACAACACACAACACCCCCCCTCCACACACAACACACAACACCCCCCCCCTCCACACACAACACACAACACACAACACCCCCCCCTCCACACACAACACACAACACCCCCCCCCTCCACACACAACACACAACACCCCCCCCTCCACACACAACACACAACACCCCCCCTCCACACACAACACACAACACACAACACCCCCCCCCTCCACACACAACACACAACACACAACACCCCCCCCTCCACACACAACACCCCCCCCTCCACACACAACACACAACACACAACACCCCCCCCTCCACACACAACACACAACACACAACACCCCCCCCTCCACACACAACACACAACACACAACACCCCCCCCTCCACACAACACACAACACCCCCCCCCTCCACACACAACACACAACACACAACACCCCCCCCCTCCACACACAACACCACACACAACACACAACACCCCCCCCTCCACACACAACACACAACACCCCCCTCCACACACAACACACAACACCCCCCCCTCCACACACAACACACAACACCCCCCCCTCCACACACAACACACAACACACAACACCCCCCCCTCCACACACAACACACAACACCCCCCCCCTCCACACACAACACTCCACACACAACACACAACACCCCCCCCTCCACACACCACACACAACACTCCACACACAACACTCCACACACAACACTCCACACACAACACTCCACACACCACACACAACACCCCCCCCTCCACACACCAACACACCACCACACCCCCCCCTCCACCCACCAACACACCACCACACCCCCCCCCTCCACCCACCAATACACCACCACACCCCCCCCTCCACACACCAACACACCACCACACCCCCCCCCTCCACACACCAACACACCACCACACCCCCCCTCCACACACCAACACACCACCACACCCCCCCTCCACACACCAACACACCACCACACCCCCCCCCTCCACACACCAACACACCACCACACCCCCCCCTCCACACACCAACACACCACCACACCCCCCCCTCCACACACCAACACACCACCACACCCCCCCCTCCACACACCAACATACCACCACACCCCCCCCTCCACACACCAACACACCACCACACCCCCCCCCTCCACACACCAACACACCACCACACCCCCCCCTCCACACACCAACACACCACCAGACCCCCCCTCCACACACCAACACACCACCACACCCCCCCCCTCCACACACCAACACACCCCCCCCCTCCACACACCAACACACCACCACACCCCCCCCTCCACACACCAACACACCACCACACCCCCCCTCCACACACCAACACACCACCCCCCACACACACACCCCACACACACACCCCACACACACACCCCACACACACACACACACACTCCCCCCTCCACCCTCCCCCACACACTCCCCCACACACTCCCCCACACACTCCCCCACACACTCCCCCACACACTCCCCCACACACTCCCCCACACACTCCCCCACACACTCCCCCACACACTCCCCCACACACTCCCCACACACACCCCACACACACCCCACACACACCCCACACACACACTCCCCCCTCCACCCACACACACACACTCCCCCCTCCACCCACCCACACACACACACACACTCCCCCCTCCACCCACCCACACACACACACACACACACTCCCCCCTCCACCCACCCACACACACACACACACTCCCCCCTCCACCCACACACACACACACTCCCCCCTCCACCCACCCACACACACACACACTCCCCCCTCCACACACACACACACACACACACACTCCCCCCTCCACCCACACACACACACACACACACACACACACACACACACACTCCCCCCTCCACCCACACACACACACACACTCCCCCCTCCACACACACACACACACTCCCCCCTCCACCCACACACACACACTCCCCCCTCCACCCACACACACACACACACACACACACACTCCCCCCTCCACCCACACACACACACACTCCCCCCTCCACCCACACACACACACACACACACACACCCCTCCACCCACACACACACACCCCTCCACCCACACACACACACACTCCCCCCTCCACCCACACACACACACACACACACACACATACACTCCCCCCTCCACCCACACACACTCCCCCCTCCACCCACACACACACACACACACACACACACACTCCCCCCTCCACCCACACACTCCCCCCTCCACCCACACACACACACACACTCCCCCCTCCACACACACACACACACACACTCCCCCCTCCACCCACACACACACACTCCCCCCTCCACCCACACACACACCCCCCCCTACACACACACACACACACACACACACACACACACACACACACACACACACACACACACACACACACACACACACACACACACACACACACACTCCCCCCTCCCCACACACACACACACACACACACGCACACTCCCCCCTCCACACACACACACGCACACTCCCCCCTCCACACACACACACACACTCCCCCCCTCCACACACACACACACACTCCCCCCTCCACACACACACACACACACACACACACACACACACACACACTCCCCCCTCCACACACACGCACACGCACACTCCCCCCTCCGCACACGCACACTCCCCCCTCCGCACACGCGCACGCACACGCACACTCCCCCCTCCGCGCACGCGCACGCACACACGATTGGCATCCCGTTCACCATCTTAAACATTGACCCCCCTCCATCACAGATGCACATTGACAGCAGTGTGCATCATTTACAATATGCAATGCAGCAACAGGGAAGATTGCGGCATAGTGGTATTGTCGCTGGGCTAGACGACTAATATTCTAGAGACCCAGGTTGGAATCCCATCACAGCAGAATTAGAATTCAATAAAAATCTGGGATTAAAAAATCTAATGATGACCATGAAACCATTGCCAATTGTCGTAAAAACCCAGTTGTTTCACTAATATCCTTTAGGGAAGGAAATCTGCTGTTCATACCTGGTCTGGCCTACATATGACTCCAGACCCACAGCAATGTGGTTCACTCTTAAAATGCCCACCAAATAAGGGTGGTTAGGGATGGGCAATAAATACTGGTCTAGCCGGCGACGCCCACATCCCATGAGCGAATAAAGATGCTCACAAAGGCTTCTTCGACAGCACCTCCCAAAACCATGACCACTACCATCTAGAAAGACAAGGGCAGCAGATACATGGGAACACCATCACCTGCAAGTTCCCCTTTGAGCCACACACCATCCTGTCTTGGAAATATATTGCAGTTCCTTCAATGTCGCTGGGTCAAAATCCTGGCACTCCCTCCCTAACAGCACTGTGGATGTGCCTACACCACCTGAACAGCAGCAGTTCAAGAAGGCAGCTCACCACCACCTTCTCAAGGGCAATTAGAAATGGGCAATAAAAATGCTGGCCTAGCCAGTGATGCCCATTTCCCCCCCCAAAAAAGCAAAGGATATATAAGTAGGGTCTGCCATTTGGCCCTTTGAGCCACTGCTCTGCCATTCAATCAGATCATGGCTGACCTTCTACCGCCACACCCATCCTTCTGGATTTGGATTACTACCAACCACTGCCTTGAATATACTCAATGACTGAGCACTCACAAGCGCTCCGGGATAGAGAATACCAAAGATTTATAACTCTTGGATTGGAGAAATTTCTCCCCATCTCAGTCCTAAATGATCAACCCCATAACCTGCGAGTGTGATCCTGCATCCTAGATTCCCCAGCCGTGGCCGATATTTTCTCAACATCAGCCCGACCAAGCCACTTCAACATGTTTCAATGACATCACCTCGATTTCCTCCAAACGTCAGGGAACATAGGCCTATAGTTACACAATCTCTCTTTATAGAACGATTCCCTCATCACAAGAACGCAGTCTTGGTTGCACTGCCCCTCGGGATGCCTGCTCTGCATTAGGTAAGGAGGCAAAAAGCCACACACACTACTCCAGGTGTGGCCTCACAAACGCCCTGCCTTTCAAAACTTTTGGCAGATGGAGTGTAGCATGGGAAAATATGAACATGTCCACTTTGGCAGTTAGAGTAGAAAAGCAGCATATTATTTAAATGGAGAGAGATTACGGAGGTACAGAGAGATCTGGGTGTCCTAGAACATGTATCACAAAATGTTAGTATGCTGGTTCAGCTAGTAATTAAGAAGGCAAGTGGCCCTTATTACAAGGGGGATGGAATATAAAAATAGGGATGTTTTGCTACAATCCTACAGGGCATCGGTAAGACCACATCTCAGTACTATATACAGTTTTGGTCTCATTTAAGAAAGGGTATAATTGCATTAGGAGCTGTTTAGAGAATGTTTACTTGACTAATTCCTGGGATGAAGGGGTTATGAGGAGAGATTCAACCTGTATAGATTGGTGTTTAGAAGAACGAGAGGTAATCTTATTGAAACATACAAGATCTTGAGGGGACTTGACAGGGTAGATGCCAGGATTCTTCCTCTTGTGGGAGACACTAGAACTAGGGGGCACAGTTTAAAATTAGGGGTCTCCCAATTAAGATAGAGATGAAGAGAAATATTTCACTCCCCAGAAAGCGACTGAGGTGGAGTTAGATAGTCCTTGACTAAAAGGGGAGTCAAAGGGTATGGGAGCAGACAGGAAAGCAGAGGTGACAATTGGATCTGACATGGTCTTATCAAATGGCAGAGCTGAATTGCCTACTCTTATATATGAACACTGTGCAAGATTAACCTATCCAGTTACCAACAAACCACTGGGTGGGCAGGTCCAAATTTTGGGTCAGACTGCAGACTGATTGTTCAGCTCCCAATCACTGCACCAGAGTTTAGACGGAACTTTCCCCGAGACAGTGGTGGATGCCCCAGTCAGATTCACCAGATGGCAAGCACCGCTAACCTAGCCATGTCAGCAGATTCCCTATCAATATCAAATCTACCTCAATTTATGGTAAGGAGAAGTTCAGTGCAAGAAAGATTGCAGGCACTACCAGTAAGGTTAAAAGGCCAGAGCTACATTCAATGAGGTTGGTACTCAAATTCAAGTCCGTCAGGACATCAGCACAGAATCCAGGAGTATATCCTGTATAATCAGGAGTGTGGCCTTTGTTTGAGCTTTTCCTCTTGATATCTGCTTTGGATTGTCTTCAGCCAATCCCGGACATCCCATGGCCACCATTGTGCCTTCATCTGCCAAACTTGCGCTGCATTAAAGGACCCTGTTGTTGTCTTACAAATTATTTCACATTTCCTCGCAATTTTCCACAACTTTGGAAAACAAACTCAGGCTAAACAGACGTATTAACCAGTAACTAGATTTGTGAATAGAACCAATGATACACTGCAGGTTTTCAATAGTAGCAACTGCAGGTTTACAATAGTAGCAATAAGTCCCCTGGTATCTTGCTGCTGACCATTCATGAAGTCTCTTCCTTGCTACCTGGTCTATCGGACTTCTTATAAAAACAGGCAATTAAATAATGTTCAGAAAAAACGATCAGGACAAAGGAAATTTAAGAATGTGCTTCATGCTCACAAGGAAATGCCAATCAGATTTTTAAAAAGCCATGAAATATTTGTATTTAAATTGAATGATGTGACTCCTTCCCGAGTACCTGACTAGACAAACCATCCAAGCTTCCTAACTCAACAGCACCACAGTTTAAATAAAAGTGTCTCTTTACATGTGCTCAAGTAAAACCCCAGTTATTGCCCACTGCGTGATTACAGTTAAATATAATGTATAATTAACATTTGACCTGCCTGAAGGCATCCTGAAGGATGGATTAGGTGTTATGTAAATGAAAAGTCTTGCATACTTTCAGTTAGCATCCGGGTACCCACCACCACCTCAACAAACCAAAGGCTAATGTCTAGAATTAGAATTACGTGAATACCTCACCCTACATTATCACGATTCGTAGTAATTCATTCATATTTATTTCAGTTCTACAGCTCCATACATTCTCAGGATCAAAACCTCACCCTGATGAAAAGAATCTTTTCTCCCAGCCGATAACGGCCTTCAGACAAAAACTCAATGGAGAATCGGTGTGAACATTTACAAGGCGGATCATCAGCAATCGTCTTCACCTGGAAGAAAGAAAATAATTAGTTCGCTGACAGTAAACAAAATTTTACTTTGATGATTGAAGTTTACAGAGTATGTTATCACAATGATTATGTCACTTGGGCTAGGTATCCAGAGGACTGGATTTATGATCTGGAATTGCGAGTTCAAATCCCACCGGAACAGCGGGGAATTTAAATTCAGTTAATTAAAAAGTAATCTGACAAGTGAAACTAGCAGATCGTTATAAAGTCTCATTTGAGGGCAGCATGGTGATGCAGTGGTTAGCACTGCTGCTTCACAGCTCCGAGGTCCCAGGTTCGATCCCAACTCTGGATTACACTGCCTGTGGGGAGTTTGCACATTCTCCCCGTGTTTGCGTGGGTTTCACCCCCACAAACCAAAGATGTGCAGGGCAGGTGGATTGGTCACACTAAATTGCCCCTTAATTGGGAAAAATGAATTGGGTACTCTTAAATTTATACCAAAAAAAAAGTAAAATCTCATCTGGTTCACTCATGCCCTTTAGGAAAAGCAATCTGCTGCCCTTGCATGGTGTGTCTTACATGCCGCTTCAGACACGATTGACTCATAGATGCCCTCTGAAACGGCCGAGAAAGCCATTTGGTTGTATTGACGGCAGAAGCCCAACCCTACCTGCTCAAGGGTCATTACTGACAAAGGAAACAGACAGATTGATGAGGGCTGCAAGTGTGCACCCGTGGAGATAACATTGCTGGGAGAGGAGGGCATTGGGAATGTAGGGGTATCCTACAGCAACAACAACAAAATGGAAATGATTTGGGGCATTTAAAATAAATATTTCTACAGAAATGGACAATCTAGCAGTCACCAGTTCATTCCAACATAGCTTTTCTGAATCTGTTTCAAAGCGTCATTTCTAAACAAACAAGTTCACAGGAAGCGAATGATAAAAGATCAAAGCTTCGTCTTCTACCAACCTGGCTGTCAAATCATGCATACAACAATATTGCAGCTGTTAACAATTAATGACAATGAATCTCCATCAATTAGAGAAGTTTGGATTTTTCTCTTGAGATCAGAGAAGTTAAGGGAAGATTTAATTGAGGTGTTCAAAATTACATGGGCTTTTGATGGAGCTGACAGGGAGAAACTATCTAGAGGACGCAGGTTTAAAATAGTTGGCAAAAGAATGAGAGGGAGATGAGATTTTTATTGTTACACACTGGAGTTGTTTTGATCTGAAATGCGCTTCCTGAAAAGGCAGTGGGAGCAGGTTAAATAGTAAGTTTCAAAAGGGGAAATTGGAAAAGAGCAGGGAAACGTGACTAATTGGATAGCTCTTTCCAAAAGCTAGCACAAGGATCTCTATGATCTACTACAGACCCAGATAACAGGAGGAAAGCCAGTGATGGAAAGATTTGGGAACCACACAGCCAAAGTCACTTGGTCCTTCTGGGCGCACGACACACACAGCACACGTCATATTGTCACGGCATGCGGATAGATCAAGGCTGGGAAAATTCAGCTTGGAACAGGTCACAGTTTTCAGTAAATAATTCACCTCAGTCAGTTATTTGGACTTCCCAATGTCTTCGGTCTCAACTTGAAACTGTCAGAATCACAGAACTGTTACAGCACAGGAGGCCATTCAGCCTGTCCTGTCTGCACTAGCTCTCCGAATGTCCAATACACCTAGAGTCACTCCTCCAGCTTCTCCCCGTAACACTGCACTTTACAGATAATAATCCAATTCCCTCCTAAATGTCTTGACTGAACCTTCCTCCACCACGTTCTCAGGCAGCGCATTCCAGATCCTAACCACCCGCTGCACGAAAAATCTTTTTCTCATGTTGCAATTGTTTTTCTTCCCACGCCTAGCGATGCGCAAGGAAGATTTCCATTTGTTTTCATAGTGAGTTTTTCCTGGAACAGGCCACTAGTCTGTCGCCAGGGGGCTATAGCTTGAAAGGGTGCCACTCCGCTTTAAGCATGGCTGACCAGGTGTCTCTCCTGTTCTTACCACCAGCCATCAGCATTGTGGTATTATCATAATATCAGCATTACAAGGATTAATGTAGTACCATGAATAGCCACTAGAGGGAGCTGCAGATGCTAATATATAAAGCCCCTTAGGGGAGGAGTGTATAGAGCATAGATCATAGTGCAGAAGGAGGCCATTCGGCCCATCGAGTCTGCACCAACCCACTTAAGCCCTCACGTCCACCCTATACCCGTAACCCGATAATCCCTCCTAACCTTTTTGGACACGAAGGGCAATTTCGCATGGCCAATCCACCTAACCTGCACGTCTTTGGACTGTAGGAGGAAACCGGAGCACCCGAAGGAAACCCACGTAGACACGGGGAGAACATGCAGACCCGGCACAGACCCAGGGGGGATTCGAACCTGGGACCCTGGTGCTGTGAAGCCACAGTGCTAGCCACTTGTGCTACCGTGCTACCCCTATGCAGGAGACATCTAGTGAAGGTCATAAGAGCAGTTAGTGTGAGAAGGTTAGGTTGTAGTTTATACCAGTTGTATAAGTGTAGTTAGATGTCATTGATCAATTCTACATTCTAAAAGGACTAAGTGTCAAAACCCAGTTTAGTAGTGTAAACAAAATCATAGCTTTTGTAAAATCGTAAGTGATCTTTGCAGAACAGCACGCAAACCATCCTAAATAAGCAACACAAAGAACACGACAAGCGTGTTGGAAGGATTTTGACACTCAACATGTTTGACTGTGTTATGAACACACCTCCTTGGCCATCAAGGCCTGAGGTGGGACTCGATTTTCTGGCTCAGAGGCAGGGAAACTATCTCCCTCATGTTGCTATTGCTTCATTTGCCTGTGTCTTCTCATTCTCGATCCCTTCACTGGTGGAAACAGACCCCTCCACCCTTCGTCGGTCGAAACAGACCCCCCCCCCCACCCCCTCGTCTACTCTGTCCAAACCCCTCATGGCTTTGAACACTTTCTATCAAATCTCCTCTCGACCTTCTCTTCTTAAGGAGAGCAGTCCCAACTTCTTTGATCTGCCTGCGTAACTGGAGCTCCTCATTCCTGGAACCATTCTCATGAAACTTTTCTGCACTCTATCTAATGCCTTCACACCTTTCCTAAAGTGTGGCACCCAGAGCTGGATGCAATAGCCCAGTTTCTGGCACTTTTAAAATTAAGTTTTATTTAAAATTTTATAAGACCAACTTACGGCTTGATGAAGCTCTTTGTTATGAGAACATGGTTTTGTATTTTCTACAGGAAGCAGCTGTTCCGAAGTGGTCAACAGTGTTTCCTCGAGTTCAATCTCCTTCTCCAGTTTTACCAGCACTGGAGGCTCTACACCATACCTGTAAATTTAAAGTAAAGACAATATAAACCAGCACTTCTGAATAGTCAAAGCTCAACTAAAAGATTGTAATCACACAATAAATCTTTTGATTTTACAGCCCAGAAACAGGCCATTTGGCCCAACTGCTGTGATCATGCTCCACACGTGTTTCCTCCCATCAGCAAATTCTTTTCTTCCTCTTGCCCTCATGTGTTTATCTAGTTTCCTCTTACACGTCTATGTTTTCTATCTCAATTACAGCTGTGGTAAACATAGAAACTAGGAAATCACGATAGTGACTAGTGGAATGCTTCAAATTAAATAAGATTAAGTGTTTAAGGACAGAAGAGAAGGAGAGGAAATCAAAATTCAATTAAATATGTCAATCTGTCAGTAATGCATATTCTAGTGAAAGGAAATTATTGATAACGCTAGTAAATTGATAGCTTTATCTTGGTCACATTTGCCTCCTTGTTTATGTGTTTTTTTGAAAGAGAACAAAATCCGATACCCTGGTCACCACCCAAAGCATCTGGACCATCTATGGAGAGATAAACAATAACATTGAGATCTTTTGATAAGATCACAAGGAATTAAAGGATGTGTGGCATGACAATTGGGGCACTGCACAAGTGTGCAGATGAGTTACATATGAAGTACCTAATATTCTGGAAAAAAGATCAAATGGGCCCATTCAAGGGTTCAGAAGTACGCGCAATAATGCATTGAAGAACAGGTCTCAGGCAAGCCCTCTACTTGACAAACAACCTGCATGAAATGGTTAGTGGAACGAGTAGAGTGAAACAAATTAAATCATCAAGGCACTGACACATCCTCCATAGAGAAATCAATTGGGATAGAATGAAACAAACCGATACCGGTCAAAATGAGCAAAATTAAAAAGTGAAAAGGAAAGTAATATGGATTGGAACAATTAAGGGCCTGCTAGCAAATAAACTTGGTGAGGACAGTCCATAAGGTGGATACAGAATAATGGAGAGTTGGAGAATATTTTAAGTCCGTACATGATGTTATTTTGAATGATTGAGTGAGGTAATCTGCAGGTGTAAGCATCAGAGAAAAAGGAGCATCAATCTAAGTTGACGTTGTTCAGACATCACATTCAAGTTACAATAGATTTTGGAATATCATGGAATTTAACACAAGTTATAGGAGGAGGTAGGATTTCCTTGTTGCACAGAACACCCCACTGAAAGGCTAGAGAAAACAGAAAGGTGATAATAACAATGAGACATGGGGAATCTTACCCTGTGAAAACTGGAACCGATTTATAGATAACTCATTTTAAATGACATTTTATCCAAATAGGAATCAATAAATGAAATTAACATAGCAAACGGCAAAATTTCATCTTTTACAAATGATAGTTGGATTAGTAAATGGTTTACGAGTAACAATGATGCTGGTAAAGACAGAACACATGGGCTATCATACTTAGTCTAGTATCCACACTTAAAGGAGAAAACACAGCACGATATACCTGGGCATCAAATGTCCAGGCAATCTCAGCCTCAAGGTAGTGGAAGTGATGTTCAATGATTAATTTTAGATTAATTAACACGCAATAAATGTCAAACCAATATGATTTTACACTGGCACACAAGCTCATCACATGATTTGTCTTGCATCATACTCAAAGTTGACCAGGGGGAGAACAAGCATATAGCCTTAAGCAGTGATACAAGGTGTCAAAGTTGAACAATTACTGGTATGAACTATCCTTGAAATTAAAAGGATCAATTCTGTTCTCTAAATTCAAGTTCTTTGTGCAAAGAAAAACAAGTATTAAAACATTCAGGCTTGTGCATCAAATTAGTGTAGTTTAACTTGTTTAGAAGTCATTTTATTTCACACTGTATTTTGTCATTTTAGAATCATGTTCTGTAAATAGCTTTTGTAACTCTTTAAATTTTAATATCTATTTAGTTGAATGTACCCGGTTATGTTTAGCAGGCCAATTACTTTCAAGTAACTTTACTACTGTAAAAATAAAGTAATTTACTCCAAGTAAGCAAAGTGGGAATAACAACCTTCAAGTAAGCTGTCCAAAATATAGAGTAATTGATAGGTGTCTGATTTAACACCAATTAAATGAAGTGTCGAGCTCAATATATCAAAACATTCTTCCATCTTAGCAAAAAGTAACAGAAACAAATTGTAATGAGAGAGATGATCCCACAAGTAATTGTCACATTCAAAGGTCAATCATGGGAACTATGAGATCCTTGAGTTTATTTAATTCAGGTTATTTAATTTTGCACAGAAAAAGGGACAGTGCAACATGATATCAAAAGATGACCGTCACTAGTGCTTTTAATCATTTGTTACAGTAAATGGTTTAAAACATGAAATTTTGATGCATCATTCTTTCAGTTGTAAACTTGAAATTCAAATTTATTTTGAAAAATTATCATTCTCTGCAGGGATCATTCATTACAGGAGTTAAAATACAGTCATGATCTAACTGAACAGTGGAAGAGGCTTCTCCTGTTCCCATATGCTCCAAAGACACAGCAGATTGACTATCCGTAATAATAAATAAGTTAGCTGATTACACTTACCGAGACACAATTCGACCAATTTCAAGCAGACACAGACACACCTGTCGGGGTTGTTTGTGCAAAACTGGAAAATAAATAAGAAAAACAGAAGTGGACATCCATAAAATATGCCATTAATGTAGGACACACCTGACTGGGGCATCGGCACAGCACGTTACAATAAGAAAAGCATATGAAAGTCTTTGAGAGACTGTAGAGGAGATTTACCATCTCCAAGATGCACTGCAGCAACTCACCAAGGCTCCTTCCAAACCCGTGAACTCTACCACCTAGAAGGACAAGGGCAGTACATACATGGGAACATTGCTTGCAAGTTCCCTTTCAAGCCACTCACCATCTTGATTTTGAACTGTATCACCGCACCTTCGCTGTCACGGTGTCAAAATACTGGAATCCCTCTCTAAGAGCACTGTGGATGTACCTACACCACATGGACGCAGTGCTCCAAGAAGGCAGCTCACCTACACTTTCTCAAGGGCAATTAAGTATGGGCAATAAATGTTGGCCGAGCCAGCGATGACCACATCCCATGAACAAATTTTTTTTTAAAAAAAGGTTGGGGAATCTGGGGTTGTTCTCCTTGGAGCAAGGGAGATTGAGGAGAGATTTGCTGGATTACATACAAGGCTATAACAGCTTTGGATAAGGTAGACAAATAAAGCTGTTCCTATTAGTTGATGGTAGAAGGGCTTGGGGGCACGGCTTAGGGTTATGGGCACGAGATTCAGGGGAATGTGAGGAAGAACCTTTTTACACAGCAAATGGTAGCGACCTGGAACACACTGTCCATGAAGGTTGTGGAAGCAGAGATGATCAATAATTTCAAAAGGAAATTTGATGTAAATAAACTTGGCAGGGCACCAGGGACAGAATGAGGGACTGTCTGGAGTGTTCTACAGATAGCTAGCATGGTCTTGATGGGCCAATTAGCCTCAGTGCCTAATGGCACTATGGCCTCAATGCTCATGTGTATAGCTTGTGCAATTGTGGCAAGCTGGTACTGCACTCTTTTCTGAACAAAAGTATCGGATTATTCAATTTATGGATTGTACTTTTGGTGAAATATTGTAAGGGATGAGCAGAAAATTGGCAAAAGAAAGACATCGAGTAAAACGGGTTTGGTTGGCAGCACAAAATTATCTCCTAGAATCCGGCCACGAGCAATTTCACTCTAATACCATAAAGTGGCTGAGATTTGAAGGGCAAAAGTACCATGCTGATGCAAAATGAGATGCCAGTTTGGTGAACGTACAATACACACCTGCATGTATGTATGCTAAATAGTAAAAGCTGTGTGCGATAGAGCTGAATCCACAGCTAACGGATCTGGTCTAAGCTCTGCAGTCCAGCCAGATCTAGTCATAAACGGTGATGGACAATCAAACAACTAATGGAAAGAGGAGATGCCAAAAACTTCCCTATCCTCAACGATGGGGCGGTTAAAAAAAAAACGTTGGGGAGTTTCAAGTCATCAGTGCAAAGAATTAGGCAGAAACATTCACAACCATCTTCAGCAAAGGGAGGAGAGGGAAAGAGAGAGATGGAGTGCGTGAGCTATACTGTATATCTAATTATGCTGAGCAAAAGCGGTGTGTGTGGAAAGGTAACTGAATGCATGAAATGGAAGTGTTCCATTTGTAAAGACTCATGTAAAGAGTAATTTCAAAATATGTATCGGTACAGAAAATGGCACCATTGCAGCAAAATAACCTGAGGTCACATAGAATCCCTTAAATGGAGGCGGCCATTCGGCCCAGTGATTCTGCACCGACCCTCCAAAAGAGCACCCTACCTAGGCCCAATCTCCCACTTTATCCTGTAATCCCACCTAACCTTTGGACACAGAGGGGCAATTTAGCATGGCCAATCCACATAACTTGCACATCTTTGGACTATGGGAGGGGGAGGAAATTGGAGGAAACAAGCATAATTAGATATAAAGTAGGTGGATTGGCCACGATAAATTGCCCCTTAATTGGAAAAAAAATTGGCTATTCAATTTTTAAAAAAAATTTTTTTTAAAAGGAAGTGGGGGGAAATGGGTCGGACATGGTTGAGGGTCAGTGTAAAGCAGTGGAGGGAAACCTTAATTCAGAAAAAAGTAAGACACGTCAGAAAAGTTGTAAAGTGGCATCATTGGAACATATGTGATGGAGATGGAGAAATTGGGAGAATGGGATGATGTCCTCACAGGAGAATGGGATGATGTCCTCACAGGAAGCAAGGTGTGAGGAGCCTAGAACCTACAGTGCAGAAGGAGGCCATTTGGCCCATCGAGTCTGCACCGACCCACTTAAGCCCTCACTTCCATCCTATCCCCGTAACCCAATAACCCCTCCTAAACGTTTTGGTCACTAAGGGCAATTTATCATGGCCAATCCATCTAGCCAGCATGTCTTTGGACTGTGGGAGGAAACCAGAGCACCCGCAGACACGGGGAGAACGTGCATACTCCGCACAGACATTGACCCAGCGGGGAATCAAACCTGGGGCCTTGGCGCTCTGAAGCCACTTGTGCTACCGCGCTGCCCAAGGCCCAGGAGCTGTATTTGAGATAGCTGTGGGAGTTGGTGTGCTTGTATTGAAAATTGGTGGTCAGTTTATCACCAGAACTAGAGTCAAAGAAGTCAAGGACAGGAAGTGATGTATTGGAAAAGGACCACGTGAAGGTCAGAGAGGGGTGGAAATTGGAAGCAAAATTAATAAACTTTTTCAGGTCCAGATGAGGGCATGAAGTGGCACTGATACAGTCATTGATGTTGTGGGAGTTGTCTGTTTAGGACTGTAACAAGGAATGTTGCACTCAGCCCACAAAAAAAAAGGCATAACTAGTGCCCAAGGAGGTACCCATGGTATATCTTTATTTGGTGGAAGAGAGACAAGTTAAAGGAGAAATTGTTACGTGAAAGAACAAGTTCAGCCAGCGAGGGGTAACTGATGGTGGATGGAGATTGTTCGGGCCCCTGCTCAAAGAAGGAGCGGAGAGGCCTCAGACCCTCCTGGTGGGGAATGGAGGTGTAGAGGAATTGAACATCCATGTTGAAGAGGCGGCGTTACTGGAAGCGGTTGAAATGGTGCAGGACATCAGAGGAATCACAAATGTAGGTGAGAAGTGATCGGAAAAGGGGAGAGAGAATGGAGTCAAGATAGAAAGAAGTAAGTTAAGTGGGGCAGGAATAAGCTGACACAATGAATTTAGCAGGACAGTCCGGTTTGTAGATTTTGGAAGGAGATAGAAACGGACTTGAAACGCTAACTCTGTTTCTCTCCACAGATGATGTTGGACATGCTTTCTTTTTAATTTCATATTTCCAGCATCCACAATATGTTGCTTCCATTTTAATCCTGCTCAGTTCTTGGGATGATTGCATGGCCCACACATAGGGGGCAGACATAAAAGTGGATTTGAGACCACAATGAGACCAGCCACGGTTACATTGAATGGCGGAGCAGGCTCGAAGAGCCAAATGGCCTATTCCTGCTCCTAAACTCTATGTTTATACAACTCTCACAGGAGCAGCAAAATATACTGAGGGAAGGGTGAAAAAATGAATAAAGAGGAACGAAGCAAAATAAGACAAGTATCGAATTTTTAAACACAGGAAGGGACGCAGAATGAGGAAATTGCCAAAAAATAAACATTCATTTGAAAAAAACAATGAAAATATTTGAATTGATATAATGCCTTTACCAACCTCGGAATGGCCGAAAGCAAATAAAGTAAAATTTTACTAAAAAAGGAAAGCGGGCATTTTGCATACAGCAAGATCATTATCACCTTGTTTTCCTTTGCATAATCACTTCAGTAATTCAACAACTCCTATTCTCGAGCCGATCACTCCTCTCTTTCCTATAACTCCCTCCATGCTCCCACCCCCTTTCCCTGCCTCTGCTGTTCATTTTGTGGATCTAGTCCAGACGAGAGGCCATCAACCGGAATTGTCCAGTCTCTGCCGGTCCTGTCTGATCTGATGGGTGCTTCCAGCACTTTTTAAATTTCCATTTTGGATTTTCAACAGCCGCAGAATTTTGTTTCTGACTGAATGGTGTGCTCAGCTCGGACCTGCAAGCTTCAAACGATAAAATTAGGCGTACAGCAATCGAGGTAAAATTAATTCAATGAACTTCCAAACCCGCAGCCTCCATCACCTCGGGCAAGGCAGCAGACACATGGGAACACCATCACCTGCAAGCTTCCCTCCAAGTCACACACCATCCTGACTTGGAACTATATCGCCGTTCCTTCACTGTTGCTGGGTCAAAATCCTGGAACTCCCTTCCTAACAGCACTGTAGGTGTACCTACACCACATGTACTGCAGCAGTTCAAGAAGGCAGCTCACCACCACTTTCTCAAAGGCAATTAGGGATGAACAATAAATGCTGGCCTTGCTGGTGACACCCACATCCTGAGCATGAATACACTAAAAGTAAGTTACACACAGTCACTTCAGTGTGTACTTCGGTTATCAAAAGTGCTTCCAACAAATCATGGAAATGACTAATTTGCCTATTATAGCTACAATGAAATCTTCCAGCAGCATCTCTTTCATGTGGGGAATTATTTTTCACCATTTATTGTTTGCAAGATAATACCAGGAACTGGAGGCAAAAAAACAAAATCTCACATCTACGCCCCACAAGCTGGTTAAACAATTGGGAGTTCACATCACATCAGTTACAAAAAGAAACCAAAAAGGCTAATGCCATGTTGGCCTTTATCTAGACGGGACCAGAATACAAAGTGAAGCTTTCTGTTGCACAAATCCTTTAGTTGGGCGCCATCCGGAGCAACTATATGTTCAGTCTGGGATGTTGCGCCTCAGGAAAGATGGACTGGCCTTCGGATGGGGTGCAGCGAAGATTCGCCAGGATTGTAATGGAAGAAAAAATGCCACGGATGCTGGAAATCTGAACTAAACACAGGAAACAATGCAATTCAGGCAGCATCTGTGGAGGGAGAAACAGAGTTAATGTTTCAAGAGCGTGTGACTCTTTTATAGAGCTCCAAGTTCTGAGCTCTGAAGACGTCAGATTGGACTTGAAACATTAAGTCTACTTCTCAGATCTGTTGAGTTTATCCAGTATTTTCAGTTTTTATTTCACCAGGATGATACCAGAACTTAGAGGGTAGAACCGAGGCTTGTATTCCCTTCTAAGTTTGAAGATGATTAGATCGAGATGTTTAAAATATTAAAAGGATTTTGTAGGGTAGATAGAGAGAGAAACTAATCTACTGGTGGGACAAATCGAAAACAAGGATATAATTTGTGCAATATCATAACAAGAGGGAAATGATGTAGTGGCAATGGCACTGGATAATAATACAGAAGCCCTTGGGACACAGGTTCAAACCTCACCATGGCAGCTGGTGAATTAAAAAAACGAATTTGACCTATTCTCAGTAATGATAAAATTATCGATGATCGTAAAAAACATTCTGGTTCACTAATGTCCTTTAGGGAAGGAAATCTGCTGACATCACCTGGTCCGACCTGCAGGTGACTACAGACCCGTAGCAATGTGGTTGACTTCTAACTGCCCTCTGAAATGACCGAGCGAGTTACTCAGTTCAGGCGCAATTAGGGATGGGCAACAAATTGTCACTATCCATGAAAAAGTAAATCAATAAATCTGAAAAATCGAACCGTTCAGGAGTAAATTTAGGAAGGGCTTCTTCAGACATAGGTTTAGAACCTTCGGCCCCTAAAGGGTGTGGATGCCTGGGGTGGTGTGGAGGGCGAATTCAATGGGAATTTTAAAGATCTAAATCGATTTAGGGTATCGAGGGATATGGGGTTGGAGTACAATCAGCAGAGCAGATTCAAGGCGCTAAACGATCTTAGGACTCTTTTCTTTTCCCACACACGAGCATAGCGGTCACTCTCAGACTCATCAAAAGCAAATTTTATTAATTTCTTTTTGTCAATCGCCCACTGGTAGTGTTCTTTGTTCTGCATTTCAGGCAGGAAAAAAAAGCAGCTCTGAATAGAGGGGACACATTGCACCATTTATAAAGTCTCTGGTGCAAAGGGTGACCTTCCATTTTCTGTAAAGGATAGTTCCAGTTTGTCCTTTCGAAGTGCAACCCTCTAACCCCCACTGTTTTCAGAGATTGACAGCCACTCCTCCCCCACGATTGACAAACATTGCTGCATTGTAATGGCCGAAATTCATCATGCCACTCTGGCAATCAAGCCCTTTGATTCAGATTTCAAAACATAGAGGATTGACCTGGGAAAGAATTTCATCTGAAATTGTGGGTCACAAAATAAGCCGCGCGTGAATAGAATTATTCAGCGAGACCCTGTGAAGGGGCAATGAAGAACCAACCAAGAGCATGCTACACGAGGGCTTTCACAGCTGAAATTCAAAAGGATAAAGCATTTATAAAGCACCTTTAAAGTCAAGTAACATCCCACAACATTTCCCAAGGATCAGATAAAAGTGGATATTAGGAGATAGGTTTTTTAAAAAAATTATTTCATGGACATCATCAGGCGGAACGGTGGTGCAGTGGTTAGCACTGTTGCTTCACGGTAACAAGGACCCGGGTTCGGTCCCGGCCATTGGTCACCGTCTGTGTGGTGGCTTGTTTGGCCATATCTGGGGGCATTTAAGAGTCAATCGCATTACTGTGGATCTGGAGTCACATGTAGGCCAGACTGGGTATGGACGGCAGACTTCCTTCCCTAAAAGGATATTAGTGAACCAGATGTCTTTTAAAAAATAGTTTCATGGTCACCACTACGGAGACGAGCTTTATATTCCACATTTATTAATTGTATTTAAATTTCACCCACTGCCATGGTGGGATGTGAACCCACTTGTCTCCAGAGCATTAGCCTGGGCCCCGGATTACTACTCCGGTTACTTTACCGCTACACCACTCTCTCTCCAAAGGTTGGTTGAAGGGCCAACGGTTCAGTCAAAGAGCTGATTTTAAAATACTCCCACCTCTCCAATGGTCCTTCTTTGGCTTGTCTGAACGGTTTCCCTCAAAGCAACTTGGGATGCTTTTCTATGTCAGCACTTCTATATACAAGTGCATACAGCAAGATTCCACAAAGAGCAATGAGGTAACTGATCAATTAATCTGTTTTAGCTGTGCGAGCTGAGGATTAAAGGGTCGGGGGAAGGCCATTCAGCCCCTTGAACTTGTTTTGCCATTCAATGAGTTTATGGCTGACCCGTACCTCAGCTCCACTGACCTGCCACACTTCCCTCTCCCTTTATAGCCTTCCTGAACAAAAGTCTAGCAATCGTAGCTTTGAAATTCCCAATAGACCCCCCACCGCCCAACAATCCCAACAGGTTTTTGGGTGTGAGTGGGTGGAGAAGGGAGAGTTCCAGTTTTCCACAACCTGTTGTGTGAGTGCATCCTGACATCATTCCAGAAAAATAATGCAATTATTCAATAATTGTGGGTGCATTTAAGAGGAAACTAGTTAAGCACACGAGGGAAAAGGGACCAGAGGTATATGTTGGCACTGTGAGAAAGTGAGGTGTGTGGGGTTAAATGGAGAGCACAATTGTGCTATTGGGCTGAATGGCCTGTATTGATACTATATAATGTAATTGTGAACCACCCAACACAGAAGCAGGCCATTCAGCCCATCATGTCTGTGCTGGTTCTCTGAAAGATCCAATTAGTCCCACTTGCCCCCCCATTCTTTCTTCATAATCCTGTAAATCTTTCCCCTTCAAATATTTAGCTAAATTCCTTTGGAAGGTGCTTTGAAGTTCGAATTACGTGACTCTTAAACTAAGAATGGACCACATTTTCAAAACTTTAGGAGCAAGGATTGACGTGAAACTTGGATCTTTAATTTAAGAAAGCAATATCAAGATACAGACCGTGTAACTAGAGCCTTGGAGAACTCTATAGAAAAGTGCAACCACCACGACTAATCTCGGAAGAGCCGATAACCTACCCAAGCCCTCGGACTCAAACAGGTAAGTCTCGTCGACACCGACTGCTCTGCACCACGACAGGAAATTGGCGGTATTGTCACGTGCAAAAAATGAGCCAGCTGGAGCATCAGATTTACATGGAACTTTCCGCATTGTAAAATGCTAGAAAAAAAATGAACATGAACAGAATTATCAAGACCGCCAGTTATGATTTTATGCTTGGAACCTAGATTTCATAAAGAAAGATTGAACAGAGAAGCAATTAAAATAGCCCAGGTCTCATTTCTGGAACAGCCATTTCCAATTACACCCAAGCACAATTAAATTAAAGATTCCAAGTGGTCACATCACTAGCAGGCTATCAGTCAAGGGTCAACGCTTGCCTGTGCGTCCACATGGATCAGAATCCAAATGTCCTGCATCGCCCTCAGCAAAGCTGACCTTTCACCAAGTTCGAGTCTGATCATCAACTGTTGCACAATTTTATTAGTGACGTTAGCACCAGAAGCGCTCATGTAAAATATTCATTAAACTCCACTAACAACAGCCACAACATTCTAACTACACACATCTTTCAACCAAGCCTCATTACATTTCTGACAGTGACTGCTCTGTGGAAACCAATGAACTACCAGTTTCAGGTGAAGAGCGTTTAATGTTCCTCTTCTTTCTAATAAACCAAGTTTATTAGTTAACAGTAACAACTTTTTAAAGATGACAAGAAACTGCCAGCATTGGGAGCACTATACACATCTCTGTGCTATTCCCTGGAAGATTGATAACAATCCAATCTAAGAGCAGAAAAAAAAAAACATGAATGTGTCAAAGGGAGATCAGGGCATTGGGAACATAGGAACAGGAGAAGGCCGTTCAGCCCCTCAAGTCTGTTCTACTATTCAATGAGGTCATAGCTGATCTGTACCTCAGCTCCCATTTTGCTGCCTTTAATATCTCCACAGCAAGAAATTTATAGATGCAAAGCTTGAAACATTTGTAGCCTTTTGATGAGATGGAAGGAGAGAGAGTGTTCCTGATTCCAGTAACCTTTGTGCGAAGAAATCCTTCCCAAATCAATTTAAGGCTGGTTCGCCTTTCTTCTGGACTCTCCACCATAATTTCACACTATCTGCCCTACCAAATCCCTTAATCACCTAAAACATCCCAATTAGATCACCCATAATTTTCTATTAGGGAAAGCCAAGTCTTTGCAATCTTGTCATCGTAATTTAACCCTTTCAGCCCTGGTGTCACCCCAGAGAAACTGTGCCATTCCCTCTCCAAGGCTAACACATCCTTCCTGAAGTGAGTTTCCCAGAACTAAACACAGTTCCTCCAGGTGGGATCTGGTTAAGATTCTGTACAACTGAGCCATCACTTCCTCCCCTTTATACTCCTGCCCCCTTGAAAAATGAGTCACATTCCATTAGCCCTTTTGGTCACATTTCATACCTGTGATTTATGCCTGGACCCCACAATCACCTTTGCTCCTCCACAGCTTCTAGTCTCTCATATTAAGAAAATATTTCATTTTTGTCTTTTTTGGATCCACCTGAATGACTTCACATTTCTCCCCCTGACTGCTTATCCAGGGAGACTGGGCTCTTGTCTGCTGAATTTTGAAGGGACACTCAAGCCATTGTTTGTTCTAACGCTTTAACAAACTGTAAGGGGGTGGGGAGTCCAGCACAAGTAGGGTGAGTAATCTCTACGCCATCTGGCTGTATGGAATGTTCCTCGCAGTTTGGGGGAATTTGTAAGTATCAGATAATTTCTGGAAGCCCATTCTGCAAGCGCTTCACCATCACCGTCCAGTACTGGGTATCCGCAGTCAGAATGGTGGTTGTTAATGTCTCCCAGATAGATGGCTACATGGGGGAGGGTGGGAAGACTTGCTATCCCCTGCTGGTGCTTGTAGACATTGGCTACGTGGAATTCACCAACCTCGAGTATGTCAGAGAAAGTGGCTGTTGCCAAATGATTTGCTGGAGCTTGATTTGTTAGGACATAAGTGGCACAGCCATGTTTGGCATGAGGGTGGTAGCACAGGAGGTCATAGACATTGATGAAATAGTGGCCTGCTTCTTCTGTTCTGATATGGGCTTCTTACAGGCAAATGATATCAATGGAGTGTTGAGCAGCAAGGACTTTGAAGAGGCTCCGCTTGGCTGCCGATAGGCCCTCAACATTGAGTAGGAAGATTCGGAGAGCAGGCCCTACTGCAATGTAATCTTGGAGCGGTTTTTGATTGTTCCTTTCGGCTTTGACAAATCCACACTCAGTGGAGGCTTATCTGCACTCGACATGACTGGAAGAAACTGCGTGGCTTAAGAATTTTGCATTTGATAAATTAATTAATTAAACCACACACTTAAGCAGAATTAAAATTAACACCATAGTTCTTTTTAAACGTAGGATTAAATAAAATCTACAGCACCAAACCAGGCTTATGCTCTATTCAAAACTCCTTCCATCCCTCCTCAGTACAATAACTCTGTTCCCGTCTCCCTCCTGTGTTTATCTGGCCTACCCTTCAATGCATCAATACGATTTAGCTCAACCAAGGGCAAAAAAATTACACAATAAATGTGAGAATACCGAGGTGTTGAGGAGCAAATTTCACCCACTGTTTTTTTTTTAATTCCCCTTGCAGCTGGAGAAAGGTCACATGATAAGACAACCCTTTGTAAGCTTTCAGCACATTTTCTAACAGAATGGAGGACAAACAGCTTAGACAGAAGGGCCTCAGTGGGGTCCCTCTTGCTTCCTTCTTTCTCCAACCTTCCTGGTAAGCTTCAAGATTTCTTAAAATAATTCAACCCAACACTACCCATCTCCTGAAGAACAACCAGCTCAAACATCCAAATCTTAAATCAGGAGTGTCAAGACCAGAGAGCTCAGCCTGAAGCCAGCAAGCCACCAAACTACAGATATATTCTCTTTGACTTTATTTATCAACTGTAAACTAGCCAATATATTCTTGCCCACTCTGTAACCTGTATTTGTGCGTGTGCGTGAATTGAGTGAGCGTGCAAGCAAAAGTCGGTGTGTATTTTATTATTTTGCTTAGATCGGTTCAGTATAACAAAGCTAACCTCTTTCTTTGTATAACGCAAGAAAATCTGTCTTGTTAGTTCTTTTATGATCACCGAATGTAAACAGTTAAGTACTCACTGAATTGGCAAACATATCCTTTTCAAAAACAAAATCTGCCGCTGTCAAACGAGGAGAGGTCAGAGAGAGGGGCCATTCGGCCCTCCTCATCTGGTCATAACAGTATTTTCAATAAATGAATTAACAAACGTGTCAATGTTCATCAACAAAATACCTGGCATTTGTTTCCTCTTGTTCCAGCAACACTATATCGCTGCCAGGCCTTGCAGTTTAGTAACTACAGGATTAAAGAGGCTACTCAGACTCACCTGCTGATACTCTGGATTACCGCATTCCTTCACTTTCTGTTGAAGAATGGCGATCAGTTTACAAAGCACTACTCCGTTATCCAACTCGGTCATGAAGCTCTCCACTCGAACCTCCGTGCCTAGAATATAAATTCCTCAACTCATTTCAGACTCATTGCGGTGGTTTAGTTTAAGAGAGTTTGGTTTAAGACAGTGAGGAAAATTAACAGCAGCAAATTTAAAACCAAACAAAAGAAAAGCCTGGGTTTGAGAGTGGCGGGAGGAAAATGGTCAGCTCTTGGGAGAGGAGAGATCAATGTTTGAGGTGACAGGGGAGGGGAAGGATAATGGCTGGGGAGGGAAAATTCAGTACCCTGGAAGGGGTCACTCCTGAAGGACTGAGAAGCTATTTCCACTGGCCGGAGTGTCTCAAACTAAGTGACACTGCCTCAGGATAAAGAGATCAGCTATTCAGGATAAGAGGTGAAATGTCTTCACTCAGAGGGCTGTGAATCTTTGGAATCCTCTCCCCCAGAGAGCTGCAAATTCAAGATGGAGATTGGTAGGTATTTGGATACTGAGGCAGCCAAGGGATCTGGGGATGTATTATAGTTTAATAACATCAAAATACAGAAAAAGTACAACAAGGACACCAAACACATGGCACCCCAGAATACACTTACCACCTCCCCCACACCCGACCTACATCAGCGGAAAGGCACACCAGCCCAACCCACCAGAATAGGCCACTCCAACACGGAGCACGGCGGAGGGGAGAGAGAGAGAGAGAGAGAGAGAGAGAGAGAGAGAGAGAGAGAGAGAGAGAGAGAGAGAGAGAGAGAGAGAGAGAGAGAGAGAGAGAGAGAACAGGCCACTCCTCTCAAGAGGAAGGCAGGAAAGTGGAGTTGAGGTGGCAGCAGCCATGCTCTTATCGAATGTCAGAGCAGGTTGGATGGGCTACTGCTGTTCCTATTTCTTATGTTAAGTAAACCTCACCAAGCATCCCACTTAGCCAGATGGACAGGTCCTCCTGCATCGGCATCAAACTGGCCTCATGCCGCACTGCCAGCCACTGATCGTACTGGGTAACATCCGCAAGTCCTGGCCCATGTCTGGGAATCAAAGGACCCCTTGGGCACGAAGGCGAATCACCGAACCACATCTACAGAAACAAAAAAAAAAAAGGCTTGCATTTATGTAGCACCTTCAACAATCTCAAAATGCCCCAAGTTCTTCACAGCCAGTGAAGTACTTTTAAATATAGCCACTATTGCAATCTAGGAAACACAGCAGCCAAATTACACACAGCAAGTTCCCACAAACAGCAATGAGATCATGATCAGATCATCTGTTTTTAAATGTTGGATGAAGGTTAGGATATCAGTGATACCTCCCCTGGTTATGTCTTGAACTCTCTCTTTAATTCATGGTAAAATGAAGTGATTAAAAGGGACATGTGTAGGGCAGCACGGTGGCACGGTGGTTAGCACAGGACTATGGCACTGAGGACCCGGGTTCGAATCAAGGCCCTGGGTCACTGTCCGTGTGGAGTTTGCACATTCTCCCCGTGTCTGCGTGGGTTTCGCCCCCACAACCCAAAAAAGATGTGCAGGTTAGGTGTGTGGTAAACCACTGTGTACTTATATTAAGGGGTGTACGGTAGAACCTGAACTACAGGTTCACCTGGGCCCCTGCATGCTACCTCCGCCCAGGAGCCGGGTTATAAATATGCGTGGCCTTCAGCTCGCAGCCATTTCATCAGCTGCTGTAGGAGGCCACACATCAGATACTAATAAAGCCTCAGTTTGAATTCAACTTAGTCTCCAGCCAAATTGATCGTGCCTCAATTTATTAGTATCTGATTCAGAAGATGGACCTCCGGATTAAACCAGATCGACTGCAGCTGGATCCACACGCAAGCGTCACCAGAAAGGACTTTCAGCACTGGCTAGCTTGTTTTGAAGCGTATATCAACGCGGTGCCGACCCCTGTTCCAGAGGCTCAGAAGATTCAAATCTTGTACTCCAGACCCAGCTCTAAAATCTTCCCGCTGATGCAGGATGCGCCCAATTACGCTGATGCTATGACTCGACTCAAAGAGATATGAGCAGAAGACGAACACGCTTTTCGCCAGACACGCGCTCGCAACGCGTACTCAACTACCAGGTAAGCCAATCGAGGACTTCTGGAGGGCCCTGATCCCACTAGTTCGGGACTGTGGCTGCCAGGACGTTACAGCTAAGGAGCACTCAGATCCACTTATAATGGACGCTTTTGTAACTGTGATTGGGTCTGATGTTATCAGGCAGCGGCTCCTACCGTACAACCGCGACCTCGCAGAGACTAAAACACTAGCGCTTTCCATGACGGTCGCCCTGCGCAGTGTACAGTCCTACGCCCCCAACCGCGCGACCCACTCCTCCTACACTTCATTGGCCGCACAAGCAGCCACCCCAGCTGGGGCTCTACCCATCCAATACATCTGCGCTACGCGCCAGCCAGTGATCTCCGGGGGGCCCCGATGCAATTTTTGCGGCCAACAAAGACACCCCCGCCAACGCTGCCCAGCCCGCGCTGCCCTTTGTAAGGCCTGCGGGAAGAAGGGCCACTACGCAGCGGTGTGCCAGGCCCGCTCAGCGGCAGCCCTCACGCCACCCCACCCCCGGTCATGGACAATGGGCGCCCCTATCCTCCCCTCCTCCCCAGGCCATGTGCGAGCAATGGGTGCCGCCATCTTCTCCCCTGCACAACACGTGCGTTTCATGGGCGCCGCCATCTTGCTCCACCCCCGCAACGTGCATTCCATGGGCGCCGCAATTTTGTGACCCCCAGGACCTCCGGGCGCCACCATGTTGTCCACCCCGCAGCACATGGAGACCAATGGCGTTTCAGGACCCCGACTCAAGAGGCCGCCTCACTACCCGACGATCAACCACGACTCGCATCCATGGCAATCGACGAGTCCCGACCACACACTCTGACCAACGCATCCACCAGCGTGAAAGTCAACGGCCACGTGACCTCCTGCCTACTGGACTCCGGGAGCACAGAGAGCTTTGTACATCCAAATACGGTAAGGTGCTGCTCCCTTCAGGTACACCCTACCAATTAAAGTATCTCCCTGGCCTCCGGATCCCATCCCGTAGCCATCCGGGGGTACTGCACGGTCACGCTCACAGTCCAAGGCGTAGAGTTCCTCTACGTCCTCCCTAACCTCTGCGCTGTACTTGTCCTTGGCCTGGATTTTCAGAACTTCCAGAGCCTGACCCTTAAATTCGGCGGACCCTTATCACCTCTCACTGTGTGCAGCCTCGCGACCCTAAAGGTCGATCCTCCTTCCCTCTTTGCCAATCTAACTCCAGATTGCAAACCCGTCGCCACCAGGAGCAGACGGTACAGCACCCAGGATAAGGCCTTCATCAGATCCGAGGTCCAGCGGTTGCTTCGGGAGGGAGTCATCGAGGCCAGCAACAGCCCCTGGAGAGCTCAAGTGGTAGTGGTTAAGTTTGGGGAGAAAAAACGAATGGTCGTGGACTACAACCAGACCATCAACAGGTACACACAGCTCGACGCATACCCCCGCCCACGCATATCTGACATGGTTAACCAGATTGCACAGTACCGGGTCTTCTCAGTGGTGGTCCTGAAATCCGCTTACCACCAGCTCCCCATCCGTAAATCGGACCGGCCATACACTGCCTTCGAGGCAGACCCGGTTATATCACTTCCTTAGGGTCACCTTCGGCGTCACCAATGGGGTTTCGGTCTTCCAAAGGGAGATGGACCGAATGGTCGACCGGTACGGCTTGCGGGCCACGTTTCCGTACCTAGACAATGGGACCATCTGCGGCCATGATCAGCAGGACCATGACGCCAACCTCGCTATATTTCTCCGCACCGCCACTCTCCTCAACCTCACGTATAACAAGAAGTTTGTGTTCCGCACAAACTGCTTGGCCATCCTCGGCTAAGTGGTCCAGAACGGAATTCTGGGGCCCAATCCCGACCGCATGCGCCCCCTCACGGAGCTTCCCCTCCCCAACTGCCTCAAGGCCCTCAAACGCTGCCTGGGGTTTCTCTCGTATTACGCTCAGTGGGTCCCAAACTATGCGGACAAGGCCCGCCCACTCATACAGTCCACTCATTTCCCCCTGACAGCCGAGGCCCAACAGGCTTTCGCCCGGATCAGAGCTGATATTGCCAAAGCTGGAATGCACGCTGTAGACGAAACACTTCCTTTCCAAGTAGAAAGCGACGCATCGGATGTCGCCCTTGCCGTCACCCTCAACCAGGCAGGCAGGCCCGTGGCATTCTTTTCCCGCACCCTCCATGCCTCCGAAATCTGGCACTCATCCGTCGAAAAGGAGGCCCAGGCTATCGTTGAGGCTGTGCGACATTGGAGGCATTACCTGGCCGGCAGGAGATTCGCTCTCCTCACTGACCAACGGTCGGTTGCCTTCATGTTCAACAACACACAGCGGGGCAGGATCAAAAATGACAATATCTTGCGGTGGAGAATCGAGCTCTCAAGCTAGAACTACGAGATTAAGTATCGCCCTGGCAAACTCAACGAGCCCCCAGACGCCCTATCCCGAGGTACATGTGCCAGCGCACAGGTAGACCGACTCCGAACCCTGCATGACAGCCTGTGTCACTCAGGGGTCACTCGGTTGTACCATTTCATTAAGGCACAAAATTTGCCCTACTCCGTCGAGGAAGTAAGGACATCACCAAGGACTGCCAGGTCTGTGCGGAGTGCAAACCGCACTTCTACCGGCCGGACCGCGCACACCTGGTGAAGGCCTCCCGCTCCTTTGAACGCCTCAACGTGGATTTCAAAGGGCCCCTCCCCTCCTCCGACCGACACACGTATTTCCTCAGTGTGATCGATGAATACTCCAGTTTTCCCTTCGCCATCCCATGCCCCGACATGACGTCTGCCACCATCATTAAAGCCCTTAATTCTATCTTCACTCTGTTCGGCTTCCCCGCCTACATCCACAGTGACAGGGGACCCTCATTCATGAGTGATGAGCTACGTTAGTTCCTGCTCAGCAGGGGTATCGCCTCCAGCAGAACGACGAGTTACAACCCCCGGGGAAACGGACAGGTAGAATGGACGGTATGGAGGGCCGTCCAGCTGGCCCTACGGTCCAGAAATCGCCCGGCCTCCCGCTGGCAAGAAGTCCTCCCTGATGCACTACATTCCATTCGCTCATTACTTTGCACTGCCACTAACAGTACACCGCATGAACGTCTTTTGCCATCCCCAGGCTGTCCACATCCGGGGTATCACTCCCAACTTGGCTCACAGCTCCGGGAACCGTGCTTCTCCGTAAACATGTGCGGCTCCACAAGGCGGACCCGTTGGTGGAAAGGGTGCACCTGCTCCACGCAAACCCACAGTATGCCTACGTGGCGTTCCCCGACGGCTGCCAGGATACCGTTCCCTCAGGGACCTGGCACCAGCAGGTTCCGCCCCCGTCGCCACCCTCCCCTCCCCCGCCCCCATTTACCCCCCCCCCCCCCCCAGGACTGTCCGTCCTCCCCCTGCCCACCCCCGTTGATGAAAAGGATTTTGGCACGCTCCTGGAGTCAACTTCGACCACGACAGCCCCAACATCGCCGGCCCCACTTCGTCGATCCCAGAGGACAATCAAGGCGCCGGACCGGCTGAACCTCTGACCAGCCGAACCTCTGACCGGCCCACCGGATGACCAGAGACATTTTTTTACTGTTCTGTAAATATTAAAGACTACGAATTGTATATAGTTATCCACCACCCCCGCCGGACTCCATTTTAACAGGGGGTGAATGTGGTAAACCACTGTGTTCTTATATTAAAGGTTGTACGGTAGAACCTGCACTACAAGTTCACCTGGGCCCCTGCATGCTAGCTCCACCCAGGAGCCGGGTTATAAATATGCGTGGCCTTCAGCTCGCAGCCATTTTGTCAGCTGCTGTAGGAGGCCACACATCAGATACTAATAAAGCCTCAGTTTGAATTCAACTTAGTCTCCAGCCAAATTGATCGTGCCTCAAGGTGGATTGGCCTTGCTAAAATTCCCCCTTTATTGGAAAAAAAAGGGGGCATGTGAGTTGCTACTAGGTCTGCCTGGCAATAACCTGGTGTGGTCTGCTTGCCGTGGGGACAGGGGCACCAAGCCTGCGACTGAACTCCGCTTGCTGCATTTAACACCTGAACATAAGGACAGAACAGTTGGCTTTGCCAGAGGTAGATTTAGACTTTCAGACATGGAGAGACAGAGAAAGACAAGAAAGCAGCAGAGGATCAAGGCGAAAGGATGCTCTCCTTAGCTGCCAGGCAGATTGCAATTAAGAGCATGTTCTCTGGTCAAAGAGACAGGACCCATGATAATTTAAGGACACCAGAAGTTTCACCCTGGAGAGGTCAAGAGGTGAAATCACTGGAATGGGTCTTGCTGTTGGAAGCCGATTTCCGTGTTCTCAGAAGACCAAGGCAAACCATGGGACGGGATTCTCTGATCCTGGAGCTAAGTGTTGACGCCATCGTAAACGCCAGCGCGTTTTACAACAGCGTCATCTGGCCCCTAGGGGCCAGCACGGCACTGGAGCGCCTCACGCAGCTCCAGCTGCCGATATGGGCGCCAGCACGACCGGCGCGAGTTCGCACATGCGCGCCACGGCTGGCGCGAGTTCGCACATGCGTGCCACGGCCGGCACGAGTTTGCGCATGCGCGTGGGTTGCCTTCTCTGCGCTGGCCCCCGGGCAACATGCAGAGCCCTACAGGGTCCCGGCGCGGAGGAACATAGGCCCCCCCCCCCCAACCCCCAGGATAAGCTCGCCCGCCGATTGGTAGGCCCCGATCGCAGGCCAGGCCACCGTGGAGATCCCCCCTGGAGTCGGATCCTTCTCCCCCACACCAGGACGACCTTCCCAGCACGAACGCGGAGGTCCCGCTGGGTAGGACCACACGCGAACGGTGCCGCCGGGACTCAGCGGGTATTTGGCCCGTCGAGCGCAGAGAATCGGCAGGGAAGGTGGGGGGGCCACATTGAGCGGCCCCCAACCGGCACCGTGCCGACGCTATTGCCGCCAATTCTCCGGTCGCCGGAGAATCGCCGGACCAGCGTCACGTGATTCACACCACCCCCACCCCCAATCCCTGGCGATTCTCCAACCCGGCGTGGGGTCGGAGAATCTCGCCCAATGTTTGGCTTGCGACTCAGTGAAACAGGGAGAAGCAAGCTTTTTGGAAGTTGTGTGCAACATGATTGGCGTGACACGGTGGCACAGCAGTTAGCACTGCTGCTTCACAGCGCCAGGGACCTGGGCTCAATTCCAACTTTGGGTGGCTGCCTGCGTGGAGTTTGTACTTTCTCCCCGTGTCTGCGTGGATTTCCTCCGGGTATTCCGGTTTCCTCCCACAGTTCAAAGATGTGCAGGTTAGGTGGATTGGCCTGCTAAATTGTCCCTTAGTGTCCAGGGATGTGTGGGTTCGGTTATGGGGATAGGGCTGCGTGGATGGAGAGTGAACATGGCTTGGTGCCGCCCCGATGGGCTGAATGGCCTCATTCTGCACTGTAGGGATTCTATGATGGTTCTTGTAAATACCACAATTCTATGGAGAGTAGGACGTAAGGTGTAAATGCAGCACATGGTTAAGGAACTTGTATGGAAAACCTGTTCTGTAGTTTAGAGCATTAGTTTCCTGCTGAGTAATAATGTATAAATAATTTTTTATTGTCACAAGTAGGCTTACATCAACACTGCAATGAAGTTACTGTGAAAAGCCCCTAGTCGCCACACTCCGGCACCTGTTCGGGTACATAGTGGGAGAATTCAGAATGTCCAAATTACCCAACAGCACATCTTTAGTCGTTGTTGATTGTAGCTTGTTTGTTACGGTCATAAAACTTGAAATTTTGTTGTGCGATTCCTTTGTCAGATTTCGGCAATTCAAGTTGTTTTTTGAAAAGTTATCAGAAACTGCAGGTATCGCAACAAATGCCGTGGAATCTTTAACTTCCACGTAAGGGGGGCAGACGGGGCCTCTGTTTAAACAGTTCATTTGAATGGAAATCAGATTAAATTTTAGTGCAGATTTTAGTGCCGTGGCTGACAGATAAAAATAATTAAAAAGGAGGATTAAAAACTTAGTTTCTCCAATAAAATGCTGATGTGCTTGTTTATTTCCAGAGGAGCCTATATATTTCCAGAAACTAAGAGTTAGGTTTCAGGTGTGACCCAGCCACCTGTTCAAATAAAGAGTATGCCATCAAAAATATCTTAGCCCATTTCTTTACAGATACTGACTGACCTGCTGCATGTTTCCAATATTGCCTCTTTTCCTTTGCTGTGCAAGATAGTTATTGGAAGGTGCACAGTCCATAAAGTACCCTTTACAAGCTTTCAGTTTGTCAAAACAAAAATTAATTGCTTCACTCAGAATATTCAGTAATTAGTATAATTAGTAAAACAAAGAACAGAATTCAATTCTACTGAAATTAAAGCTTTACCTGAAGACCTTTCTGCAAAGCCATTGTTTATCCTTCCGTGATTCCCAACTCTCTTCCTGAAATACAGGACACACCAATTAAACAAGTGCAAATATCCAGGAAGGACTACCGACAGAATCAACTTCTAAAATCCTATCCCTCTTTTAGGACAATCCTTTGAATCGATTTTAATTTCTGCACATTCCACGTGTATGTCCTGAATGCACATTAACAATTTAATTCTGATAATCTTTTCTCCGTTTGCAAATTGGTTAAAATTGCATGTTTTTTCTTTCTCCAAAATACACCCACCACAGATTTAAGATAATTGGCAAAAGAATCAAGAGGGGAGATGAGGGGAATTGTTTTTGTTACAAAAGCAGCACGTTACGATTGGAAATGTGCTGCCTGAAAGGGCAGTTGAATCAGATTCAATCGGAGTTTCGAAAAACAGAATGGGATAAATATTTGCAGGACAAAGATTTGCAGGCCTATTGGGAAAACCATGAGTGTGGGACTAATTGGACATTTCTTTCGAAAAGCTAGCACAGGGGCAAATGGGCCAAATGGCCTTCCCTGCACTGTGATTTTACCTTAACATCCCACAGTCAAATAGATTTCAATCCGCCTCACTGTAAAATGCTGAACTTTAAAGAATAAGTTGAATAAAACATGCAATATGCAGCTGTGTTAAGCTTTAGAGTTTTCACCCAAATGGGGTGTCCTGTTCAACTAGCATCATAGAATTTGCAGTGCAGAAGGAGGCTATTTGGCCCATCGAGTCTGCACCGGCTCTTGGAAAGAGCACCCTACCCAAACCCACACCTCCACCCTATCCCTGTAACTAATCACAATGGATGGATGGACACAGAAACAGAGTCGCACACAGGCAAAGACACACACATATCTATATAACAGCCATTGAACTTACCAACATATAGTTAGTTGCTTCAGATTTTGTAACTAGTTGCTAAACCAAACAAGCATCACCTGTACTGGCACACACTGGTGACAATCTTTCCAACCAGTCCACATTTAAAAACTCATGTGGTAATCTTGCTCCCAATATTTCTCTTATATTTGAATATGCAAAAACAAAAAGGCAAGAACATGAATGCCACTAGTCTTCTGGCTGGGAATGGAGGGAGGGGGCTGCTCTTTTGGAAAGAGTTAACGTGCTATGAACTGGAGTAAAGGGCTTGGCGTCAGACTGACCTGGGGGCTTTCCTTACTGGGCAGTTGACAGTGGAGTAAACCTCTCCTTCCTACTTCAACAAGCACAGAAGCACAGTGAACCCTTTGTGTCACACACTGGGGGAACGAATCCATGCAATCGCAGTTTGGTAGTATAATCATGGGGAAGTGAGACGGACAGCAGACAGCGCACTCGACCGGTCAAAAGTCTCACTAGAATTGAAGGGGTAGCCATTGCCAAGAATTAGACAAAGACATACTGATTGCTGAGAGCACACAATTCATATACTGATATAAAATGCCAAATTCAGACATCACAAACATGTTCAACATCTGCAGCAACAAGCAGCAATAAATGGCCATCAGAGGCAACAAAACAACATACAGGAAAAGTTTAAAACTGTTTCCACTGCTTCATTATAGTTCATTTCTTTTTTTTAATAAACATTTTAAAACATTTTAATAGCAACAGTAGCCAGAGTATTCCTCTGGCTTATTTCATTAATACAGAGTATGTTTCTCATTAATGTGCACTTTTTGTAGAAATACCATAGATATTGGCTTAGATTTTCTGAATGCAGCATCTCACAGGGCTCCCTTTCAGTTAGATTAATTTAATTAACATTTCTGTTGAAACGTCTATATGTTGTAACCTGTTTGAGTGTGAAGCGATGACAGTGCAGTGAGGGTTACAGGGCATCTGGGGACTCAGTAAACAATGGGATCAACAGTCAATCTTATTTTCCCCCTGGAGACGGGGGCAAGTATTTAAAAAATGGTAAAACGTTAAAAATCTTGAAAAACAATTTACTAGCTGCAGGAGTGAGACTCAACAGTTTCACTTGTTCCCTTTCCGGGCTGAGTGGCATTGCAGGAACAGGAAACTTTCCATTACATGGGTCCTTATGTGGGTAAATACCAGCCTTGACTTTCTGCAGCATGTTTAATGGGTGATTAATATACTGACGCAGCATTTTTATTAAATTGATTGACAGGGCAAGCTACTATTTTCGGAAGGCTAACAGCAGAATGACACAAATGATTCAGCAACTTACAGTAATTCATAATTTACAGGGCAATTCTTAGAATCATAGAATCCCTACAATGCAGAAGGAGGCATTCAGCTCATTGAGTCTGCACTGATCCTCTGAAAGAGACCACTACGTAGGTCCACTCCCCTTGTAAACCCACCTAACCTGCACGTTTTTGGACACTAAAAGGGCAATTTTAACATTCCCAACCCGCTTAGCATACACATCTTTGGACTGTGGGAAGAAACCAGAACACCCAGAGGAAGCCCACCCAGACACAGGGAGAATGTGCAAACTCCACAAATCATCCACGGCCACAATTGAACCCTGGTCCCTGGCACTATGAGGCAGCAGTGCTAACCACTGTGACAACCACAGTCACGCTGCCCCTCTCTGCAACTCCCACACATTCACACTGACCCTCTCTGCAACTCCCTCACACGGACCCTCTCTGCAACTCCCTCACACTGACCCTCTCTGCAACTCCCTCACACTGACCCTCTCTGCAACTCCCTCACACTGACCCTCTCTGCAACTCCCTCACACTGACCCTCTCTGTAACTCCCTCACACTGACCCTCTCTGTAACTGCCTTACATTCACACTGACCCTCTCTGTAACTCCCTCACATTCACAGACCCTCTCTGTAACTGCCTTACATTCACACTGACCCTCTCTGTAACTCCCTCACACTGACCCGCTCTGTAACTCCCTCACATTCACACTGACCCTCTCAGTAACTCCCTCACATTCACACTGACCCGCTCTGTAACTCCCTCACACTGACCCTCTCTGTAACTCCCTCACATTCACACTGACCCTCTCTGCAACCCCCTCACACTGACCCTCTCTGTAACTCCCTCACACTGACCCTCTCTGTAACTCCCTCACACGGACCCGCTCTGTAACTCCCTCACACGGACCCGCTCTGTAACTCCCTCACACGGACCCGCTCTGTAACTCCCTCCCTCACACGGACCCGCTCTGTAACTCCCTCACACGGACCCGCTCTGTAACTCCCTCACACGGACCCGCTCTGTAACTCCCTCACACGGACCCTCTCTGTAACTCCCTCACATTCACATTGACCCTCTCTGTAACTCCCTCACATTCACATTGACCCTCTCTGTAACTCCCTCACACTGACCCTCTCTGTAACTCCCTCACACGGACCCACTCTGTAACTCCCTCCCTCACATGGATCCACTCTGTAACTCCCTCACACGGACCCACTCTGTAACTCCCTCACATTCACACTGACCCTCTCTGTAACTCCCTCACATTTACATTGACCCTCTCTGTAACTCCCTCATATTCATACTGACCCTCTCTGTAACTCCCTCATATTCACACTGACCCGCTCTGTACCTCCCTCACACTGACCCGCTCTGTAACTCCCTCACATTCACATTGACCCGCTCTGTAACCCCCTCACATTCACATTGACCCTCTCTGTAACTCCCTCACATTCATACTGACCCTCTCTGTAACTCCCTCACATTCACACTGACCCTCTCTGTAACTCCCTCACATTCACACTGACCCTCTCTGTAACTCCCTCACATTCACACTGACCCTCTCGGTAACTCCCTCACACGTACCTTCGCTGTAACTCCCTCACACTGACCCTTTCTGTAACTCCCTCACACTGACCCTCTCTGTAACTCCCTCACATTCACACTGACCCTCTCTGCAACTCCCTCACACTGACCCTCTCTGTAACTCCCTCACACTGACCCTTTCTGTAACTCCCTCACACTGACCCTCTCTGTAACTCCCTCACACTGACACTGACCCTCTCTGTAACTCCCTCACATTCACACTGACCCTCTCTGTAACTCCCTCACATTCACACTGACCCTCTCTGTAACTCCCTCACATTCACATTGACCCTCTCTGCAACTCCCTCACACTGACCCTCTCTGTAACTCCCTCACACTGACCCTTTCTGTAACACCCTCACACTGACACTCTCTGTAACTCACTCACATTCACATTGACCCTCTCTGTAACTCCCTCACATTCACACTGGCCCTCTCTGTAACTCCCTCACATTCACAGTGACCTTCTGTAACTCTCTCGCAATTACTTCTCTTCTGGGCGATTTACCCATAATGATAGCGAGCGCCACTTAAGTCACCGTCATTTTCCCAGTAGATTCTGGGCTATTACCTTGTATTTATTTCCTTGCTGTTTATGAAAACTTGCTGTTTGCAAATTGTCTGCTGTGTTTCCTACATTGCAACTGTGACCACAGTTCAAGAAGTATTTCATTGACTGATGTGCTATGGGACATCCTGAGGTTGTAAAAAGCACTATTAAAACAAAAAGAAAGACTTGCATAGTTAAAGTACCCCACAGAGACTAGGCAGGATGAATGTGCTTTTGGCCAGTTTTCTGGTCTGGCATTTTAAAAAAAATGTTTTTAGACGCGAGATCCCGGTCATAACATTTGCTTTACATCTGCAAAATGACACCAATTCCCTTGTCACGAAGATTTAGGAGTGGGTTGAGGAATGGAGTGGATTGAAAAATGGCTAAAAATTTTAAAAAAACAGAAACTGAGTCAGTCTAAATAGTTGCTACTCAGAATGAGAAAACAAATTCTTACATTTATATAACACCCTTCATGACTTCAGGATGTTCCAAAGCATTGGTACAACCAAATAAGTTGTTTTGACGTGTTAGCCACAGCTGATGTTAATGTTGAGCAAGCCAGATATTAAATTGAAATCTACCTCGGCTGATCTGAATTGTAGAAACTAGGAGGGAAAGCTACTGAACACAAGAGCACAGAACGTCATTGATGACTTATAAAACCATGAAGAATTAAAATGTTTACTAAAACAAAAGATAAAATTTAAAAGACACAAGCTGAAAGATACAGAATTAGAAAGAAATTTTACAACATAACCCCCTAAATGTTTTATCAATGGTACACAATAACTAACCTTTTGGCAACAACCGCCCTTATAGATTCATAACCATAAAATCCAGGAAATATTACCCAAACCGAGAAATTGCTTTAAATTCAAACAGGACCATTATTTTTGACTTCTTGAAACAAATCCATGCTGATGTGGAGTTTCTGAAGGGAGATTCAAAGAAACCAGTTTCTCAGGACAAATATTCCCCATGCCCAACATAAAGTTGCTTTCTTCAATTAAGAGACTTTTTCACAGCTTTTCACCCCCCCCCCCGAACAGCAACTAACCACAGCTGAAAACCTGTTTTCTCCAAATACATTCCCATCCATTTAATCTTAGTTCTCCATAGTCTTCAAATATCCCTTGGAGGCCTCAGGTTCCCAAATATTGAAACCTTACATGTTCCTCTTTTATTTCTATTCAATGGTCAATATAATTTATAAACACCTTCCCATTTACTGGTGATTCTCCAGTAAAATACAAATTTTCATTGACGCTCCTGTGAAATGCCACAGATATTAATAAATTTCAAACTTATCCCCAAATGCAAATTTCAGATCTATGCTGTTTCCTTGCAAATTAAGACACACAAGACCACATTCCAAGACAAAAGTTTTTCATCCCTTCGATTCGACAGAAAATCTGACTCCAGCAACTCCATCTTTGATTAACCCTGGACACAGACCGACACAGATTACCTTTACCTACACAGAATATAATAAGTACATGTCACCTCAGAAGCGCAGCACTTGTTGTAATGGCATATGTGGCAGCCAAATTTGCACACTATAAACCCCCACAAACAGCAATGTGACAATGATCTGTTTCAGTAATATTGCTACAAAGAAGGGAGAAATATCCTGCTCATCTTCAAAATACACAACAGCTACTCGAGTACTTCAGGAATCAGCGTTGGGACCCCTATCACTCACCAGGTTTAGGGATTTGAGCACAATACTTAGGTCAACAGTCAAAATAATCTTCATGTTAGAATAAACAGTGTTTATTCTGAGCAATAACCTTCTTCGCAAACATTAATGACTGAGGAATGAGACATAAATAGTGCAACCAGCCTTATGAAAACCTGTGTAACTAAGTTGTATAACTGCAACAAGATCTGGACAATATCCAGGCTTGGGTTGACAAGTGGCAAGTAACAAAGGTGCCAGGCAATGATCACCTCCAACAAAAGAGATATAACCATTGCCCCTTGACATTCAACGGCACTACCATCATTGAATCCCCCACTATCAACATCCTTGGGGTTACCATTAACTCGAAAGCAAACCAGACTAGCCATATAAATACTGTGGCTACAAGGGCAGGTCAAAGGATAGGAATTCTGTGGCAAGTAATTCACCTCCTGAAATCCCAAAGCCTGTCCACCATCTGTAAGGCGCAATTCAGGAGTAATGGAACACTCTCCACTTGCTTGGATGAGTGCAGCTCCAACAAAACTCAAGATGTTTGACATCATCCAGGACAAAGCAGCCTGCTTGATTGTTACCGTTGCACAAACATTCAACCCCTCCATCATCAGCGAACCGTGGCAGCCGTGTGAACCATCTACACTGCAGGACGTTACCAAAAGGTACTTAGGCAGCACCTTCCAAACCAATGACTGATGCCATCCAGAAGGACAAACGCAGCAGATACCTAGGAACACTACCGCCTGGAGAGGTCCCTCCAAGCTACTCACAATCCTGACTTGGGAAAATATCACCGTTCCTTCACTGTCCCTGGGTCAAAATTCTGTAACTCCCCCCTGTCCCCTAACATAAAAGTAGGTGTACCTACACCTCAGGTACTGCAGCGATTCAAGATGGCAGCTCACCACCACTTTCTCTGGAGCAACTAGGGATGGACAATAAATGCTGACCGAGCCAGCGACACCTACATCCTGTAGAGAACAAGAAAAGTAGTAGTAATAATAATAATAATCTTTATTAGTGTCACAAGTATCATAGAATTTACAGAGCACAAGGAGGCCATTAGGCCAATGGATCTGCACTGGCCCTTGGAAAGAGCACCCTATTTAACCCTCAACCCTATCCCCATAACCCAATCCACCTAACCTGCACATGTTTGGACTCTGGGAGGAAACCGGAGCACCCGGAAGAAACCCACGCAGCCACGGGGAGAACCTGCAGACTTTGCACAGAATGTGACCCAAGCTGGGAATCGAACCTGGGACCCTGGAGCAGTGAAGCAACAATGCTAACCACTGTGCTACCATGCCGCTCGTTATGTAGGCTGATATTAACACTGCAATGAAATTACCGTGAAAATCCCCTAGTCGCCACACTCCGTCGTCTGTTCGGGTACACAGAGGGAGAATTCAGAATGTCCAAATTACATAACAGTACGTCTTTTGGGATTTGTGGGAGGAAACCAGAGCGCCCAGAGGAAACCCACGCAGACACAGGGAGAACGTGCAGACTCAGAAGACAGTGACCCAAGCCGGAATCGAATCTGGGACCCTGGCGCTGTGAAGCAACAGTGTTAACCACTGTGAAATCTCTCCATTATAGTGAATGCAGCATATCACTAAACATTACAGGTTATGGGAAGAACAAGGGAGTAAGACTGATTGGATGGCTTTAACAAGATGTTGACATAAGCAAATGGGCTGAATAGTCTCCTTTGATGTAGCATCACGTTGATCGAATAAGTATTCAGGGTCAAAGGCCTAGATCTATCTTCCTAACGGCACTATTGGTGTATCTATACCACACAGGCGACCGCTGTCCAAGGCGGTGGCCCATTATCACCTTGCCATGATGTCCATGCTGAGATGAGTTTATCTTTGGATTTCTGTCCAGTAGTATTGCGATAAGCCTGTAAGACTTTGCAATGTGCTAAATCAAGTCTTTAACTGTACACAATCAAAACTGGAAAAAATTGACCTATGGGTGGGATTTCCCACATGCTCCTGCCATATATTTCACCACCTCGGAGGCAACCATCCATTGACCGGGATGGAATTGTTTTGGTCACAATGCTGTCAAAGAGGCCCTGGGGTGGTTTGGGTTTGGGCACGGGTTGGTAGATTTGGTCTGGCCGTTGCACAATGCGGGGGCTGCAAGTGTGCAAACAAACCGAGTGAGTTTGGGGTACTTCGGGCTGCATTGTGGGATAAGGGGAGGGTGCCCACTCTCCCCATTGCTCTTCACCTTGGCAATAGAGCCATTGGTAATGGCGCTTCGGGCGTTATGGGACTGGAGTGGACGGGGGTCATTCAGCACAGGGTCTTATTGTATGCGGACAACCTGCTACTGTATATTTCGGATCCAGTGGGTAGCATCAGAGGCAATATGGTGATCCAGAAGGAATTTGACCAGTTCTCGAGATACAAATTAAATACGGGGAAACGTGAGGTGTTCCCGAGTGAGGCTAGAGGGTAGGAAAGGAGACTGGGGGAGTTGCCGTTTAGGGCGGTGGGGGCGAGGTTTAGATATTTGGGTATCTGGGTGGCATGGAGCTGGGCGCAGTTGCACAAGCTGAACCTGGCTTGGTTTGTGGAGCAGATGAGGGCGAATGTTTCTGTTCGTGTTTCAGGACCTCCCATTCTTCATCCCCAAGTCGTTCTTTAGGAGGGTCAATGAGCTGATTTCTGGATTTGTCTGGGCGGGGAAGGCTCCGCGGGCTAGGGGGGCTTTCTTTAAAGAGCGGGGGAGGGGGTTGCTGGCATTGCCGAACATGAAGAATTACTACTGGGTGGCGAAATGGCCCGTGGGGTAGGGGTCATCGTGTCGGGACACGTGTTAAAGAGCTTTGCTTTTGCCGCCTTTACAATTCTCGCTAGCCAGGTGCTCCGTGAGCCCAGTGGTGGTGTTGCCCCTAAGGGTGTGGGGGCAATGGCAGCAGCATCGGGGCTGGAGAGCGCCGATTTGCAATAACCATAGGTTTGCACCGGATGGCTGATGGCTGGATGCGGGGTTTTGGGTATGGTGGCAGGCAGGGATTGAGCACTTTGGTGATCTGTTTATAGGGGGCAGATTTGCGAAGTTGGAGGAAGAGTAGGAGTTGCCCAGGGGAAAATGACTTCAGGTACCTGCAGATTTGGGACTTTGTAGGGAGCGAGGTGCCGTCCTTTCTTGGGCTGCCATCCCTGGGGTTGCAGGACAAGGTGTAGAAGATAGGTGTGGCTGGTGTGCGGGGGGGGGGGGGGGGGGGGGGGGGGGGGGGGGAGCATGAATCACATCCACATGTTCTTGGTGTGTCCAAGATTGAGGGGGTTCTGGCAGCGATTCTCAGACGTGATGCCAGAGGTGCTGGGTGTGGAGGTGGTCCGGAGGCCAGAGGTCGCAATCTTTGGGGTGTTGGAAGATCTGGGAGTTCAGGGGGTGAGAGAGGCCGATGTTTTGGCCTTTGCCTCCCTGACAGCCTGGTGATGGAATTTGCTCGGGTGGCGGGACTAGGAGCTGCCGAAAGCTGGGGTGTCGATGAGTGACCTGGCAGAATTCCTGAGTCTGGAGACGGTTAAGTTTGTCATGAGGGGGTCAGCAGATGGGTTCAGGATGGTGGTGGTGGGGGGGTTAAAATGGGAAGGCGGGACAAAGGGGAAGAGTTGGTGTCAGGGGCGGATGTTTATTGAATTGTTTGGTTATTCCTTCTGATTCTGTTTGCACATATGAAAATGTCTCGAATAAAAATATATATTTTTTTTAAATTAAAATATCTGATTCCTAAAGGGCTTGACAGAATAGATGCTGGGAGGGTGTTTTCGCTTGTGGGGAGTCTACAACTAAGGGGCACTGTTTAAAAATAGGGCATCTCCCATTTAAGATGGAGATGAGGAGGAATTTCTTCTCTCAGAGGATCATTAGATTTGATTATTTGTTCCACAGAGAGCAGTGTAGGCTTGGCTATAGAATATCTTAGCACCGATTTGGACAAAGTTTTCATTGATACGAGAGGCCATGGTTCTGGGGAAGCAGACAGTAAAATGGAGCTGAAGCCAATCAGATTAGCCACAATCATTTAAAATGGAGGAACAGGCTTGATGGACCAAATGGCCTACTCCTGCTTCTAAAAAGCGTATCATCTCAATTCAAGTCTATATTATATACAACCCTATAATATAACTGTCATGATATTCAAACACACACATCATGATGGACACACCAACAGGCAAATCAGAGCACACAACACCACAACCAATCACAGACAAGAACACCAACCACATAAAAAGCACGAGCACGACACCTGGTGGTCAGTAGGTCTGGGGACAAAGAAACAGAGAAGAGCTGTTACAACATCACAAGCAGGGAACCCCCACGTGCAGAGTGCAAAGACAAAACTGTACATAGTAAGTTTGAATAAAATAGCGTTGTACCATATACAACCGTGTTGGCTCATCTGTGTGTCAGAACACCCAACACCACATGGTACAGGAGTGGATCGATACCTGCCTACTAACCTGCCATTCTGGACATGGACCGCACCGACAAACCGCAGCCGTTGCAAGTCGCGGGGAACCTAGGTACCAATTGGAAGCTCTTCAGGCAGCGATTTGACCTGTACATCCGTGCCACCGAAAAACAGAGTGCCTCGGATGAAACGAAGATTGCAATGCTCCTCTTCTACGCAGGTCAGCACGCCACCGACGTCTTCAACTCACTGGTGTTCGAAGAAGGCGAAAACCATTCCAAATATGACACGGTCATCCTCAAACTGGACCAGCACTTTCAAGTTGAAGTAAATGAAAGTTTTGAAAGATACCTCTTTCAGCAACGCCTGCAAGGTAAGGAGGAGCTTTTTCAACCCTTCTTGACGCATCTCCGGATTCTAGCGCAGTCCTGCGGTTACGGCACCACCACAGAGTCCATGATCAGGGACCAGATTGTTTTTGGCGTTGCCTCTAGTGGCCTACGCCAGCAGCTTCTTAAAATAAAAAGCCTCACCTTAGCGTCTGCTGTGGAAGCCTGTGTCCTCCACGAAAATGCTACCTGCCGTTTTGCCCGATTTCAGGCGTCCGAGTTGGCACGGAGGGGGTCCCCAGCCGTCGAATCGGCAAGCCAGGCCGCCCACGACGTCGAACGCATCCAGGCCGTCGATTACTTCCCGACCCACGGCCCGGACGACAGCGGCCGCTTCCCGCGCTTTTCGCGGTCTCCCGCGCAGGTGCGCGCCAAAAATAACGGCCACAACGAGGGACGCACTGCGCAGGCGCGCCCACCGCAAGATCGCACTGCGCATGCGCAGTGGCGCAACGAACGCCGTGACGTCATGACGTGCGGCAATTGTGGAGCTCTACATTTAAAAGGGCAATGTCCTGCAAAAAACCGACAGTGCCTCAGATGTGGCAAGATGGGCCACTACGCAGCCCACTGTCGTTCGGCTCAACCCATGGATCCGGCGCATCCTCGACAATCTCGCAGACAAGTCAGGACCGTCCAGCCCACGCATCAAGACTTCCAGTTAAGTGATGCAGATGACCAGGATGCCTTCCGCGTTTCCGTCATCGATGTCAACAAGGTCAATGCCATCAATCCAGCCGATGAGTGGTGTGCCACCCTGACGGTCAACCCGAACTCGTCGCAAGCCCATTAGACTGGACTTATAATACCGTTCATATGTTTAACAAGTTGCACAATTTTACATGATAACCTGTTGTTGTTTATCGTTCCAGATGTCGTCTGACTGGACAACTGCTCAAGTTTTTTTTTCTTCTTCTCTCGTTCGCATTTATGTTATGTTATGGTACAACTTGGTTCATGTGACGCACCCGACATCGCCCCATGTACATAGTTCCGTCATATGCACATGCTGCACACGACACACACACACTCTTAGATGCACTCACGACACGATCATATTTATTACCACGTAGGCACATATCTTTGTAAAAAGGGGGGATGTCATGATATTCAAACACACACATCATGATGGACACACCAACAGGCAAATCAGAGCACACAACACCACAACCAATCACAGACAAGAACACCAACCACATAAAAAGCACGAGCACGACACCTGGTGGTCAGTAGGTCTGGGGACAAAGAAACAGAGAAGAGCTGTTACAACATCACAAGCAGGGAACCCCCACGTGCAGAGTGCAAAGACAAAACTGTACATAGTAAGTTTGAATAAAATAGCGTTGTACCATATACAACCGTGTTGGCTCATCTGTGTGTCAGAACACCCAACACCACAATAACCTTACATTAATTTAACAGACCAAGAGTTGGATATTCTTGTGCAGTTAAATATATTTCCTGGATTCGACTTCGCAATGCTCACTTTAAAAGCTCGCGTGATTATGGCAGATGGGGTTTCAGCATTGTCTCATCTGAAAGTTGGCCACTCCCTCCACACCCAGGGCACAATCCGGTGTCGAAACTCAGCAGGCCAGAACATCTCATTGCACATCGACAAAAAACCTCTCAAAATTGTTCAACAAAAAATGCTGTTAAGGAAAATGTATTTAAATATCAAGTAAAGCTATATTCAGGTACGAAAAAGCAAAAATTGTTTGAAAGCAAAAGGGCACCACGCCAATGACAACAGAACTGTATAAATTCACATAAATAGCAACAGGCAGCTCATTGTGGCTGCAATAAACAAAAAACACCCGGAGGATTGGAATGTGACTAAACTATAGATTTAAATTACAATATTTCAGTACTCAAGGCGATTCTGAGACTGTAACTAACACGCTGCGTTATCCCTGCCATGCTTTGTCTTTTAATAAGCAATCAAAGCACAATGATTACACATTTCCATAATGGAATCAATTTTACCCTGAAACCACCCAGAAAGACATTTAGATTTGTCAGCACCTAGTGCAGCGTACACTATACTGGGAGTTGTCCCAAAGTATTTTACAGCCAATGGAGTACGCTTGTAGTAACTGTTGCAATACAGGAAATATGGAAGCCAAATTGTGCACAGCAAAGCCCCAAACAAAATATGACAATGGCCAAGTAGCCAAAATAAAAACAGACTGAGGGAAAGTCTCCTACTCTTTTTCAAAACAGTGCCATGGGATCTTTTACGTGCATCAAGGACAGCAGCAAGAGCCTCGTCTGAAAGACAGTAACTCCAACAGTGCAGCAGCCCCAGTGGGTCAAGGCGTGTGTCTGGATTATGTGCTCAGGACTCTGGATGGAACTTGAACCCACAGCCTTCCGGCCTGAGCGAGAGAGAGTGCTACCCACTGAGCCACGGGTTCTTATTTTTGCTACTATCCCAAACCAGGTTGTTCTTCATAGGAGTACATTGGGAGTGGTTGGATTACAAGCAAATTCTATTCATTACTAAATGTGACTCATTTCTGCTATGAATAACAGTAACCAGTGGAATGCTTAAGTTCCTTTTTTTAAAAAGGAAACTCATTTACTTGCTGGTTATAAAGGAGAAAGACCTAAATGCACAAAATATAAAATCAGAAGAAAATGTATGTGGTTTGATAAATGTTTAAGTGACAAATCTTTTTGTATGGATTAACTGAAATTTGAATTTCCTTGTGCTCCGAGTTTAGTGTTATATTCTCAACGCTCTGTTTAAATCCCTCCATTGCCTTTCCCCTTCCGATCTCTGTAACCTTCTCCAGCTCTACAAACTTCCAAGATCACTGTATTCCCCCAATTCTGGCCTCTTGAGCACCCTCGATTTTAATCGTTCTATCATTGCCAAACTCCTCTGTCTCTCTCAACTTTTAGACTTTTTAAACTCTTGGGTCACCTAATCTTTCACACTCTGCTGTGGCTCAATGTCAAATCTTCCCCGATTACACTCCTGTGATCTACCTTAAATGGTGCCAAATAAATACAAATTGCTGTTTACACGTTGATCAATGCATATTCACTAGAACACAATCTGAAACTTCAGTCAATCTGTTCTCATCGACTTAGATCAACAATTCCACATCAGCTTGTGAGTACCTTTTTGATCTGTCTTCCCTTGTAAACTAATCTGTTTAGTATGATGCTCACAGGAGGGCAAAGGGAAAATGTTTTTAAAAATCACAAACACAAGTTGTGCATCATCTCATCCCCATTCAACCCTTCAAATATAGCACAACCTGGGTAACACTTTAATACATTTTGCTCACAGCGTTGATCTTAATTAATTTTCAATGTTATTGGCAGCGTGCAAGAGGTTGAACTCTGAAAAGGCTGAAACCTTCTGAGAACTGAAATACTATTGTCGAATCTGATTGCAATGATTTTGTATAAATGAATATTAATAGCTACAGAATGCCCTATTAACAAAAACATGCCTGCTTGGCACATCACAATTCTTGGTTCACAACAGCTCAAAGAATGAAGTATTTAAAGGCTGCTATTTGCAATGCACAGGAACATTCTGCCAGGGTTCGAATGTTAATTAACCTCTGATCAAGCTCATTCAATGTTCTGTAGTTTTAAAGGGACATGCCCACACCTTGGCAGCAGAATACTATATTGTGTTCTTATTGAAAGGGTTGTGAACCTTTGGAATTCTCTACTTCAGGGAGCTGTGAATGTTCTGATGTTGAATATATTCAAGACAGAGATCGATAGATTTTTGGGTACTAAAGGAATTAAGGGATGTGGGGATAGTGCAGGAAGGCACAAGACCAGCCTTCCTTGACCAATGGTCAATTCCAACTCAATTTCCTTATGCTCTACAACACAAAACCTTGCATTTATATAGCTCCTTTAACGCAGTGAAATGCCCAGCATACTTCATAGGCATCTAATCAGAAACAATTTAAACCAAGCCACACAAATAGATAACCAAGTCTGGTGACCATAAGCTTGGGTCAAGTGGCAAGGGCATTTTGGAATGAGCAATAAATAATAATCTTTATTGTCACAAGTAGGCTTACATTAACAATTCAATGAAGTTACTGTGCAAATACTAGCTCAACCAGTGATTTCCACATTCCATGAACAAAAAATACTATCATCTATTAAGATGCACTGCAGCAACTCACCAAGGCTCCTTTGACAGCACCTTCCAAACCTGCAAACTATACACCGAGAAAGACACGGGAAACACCACCACCTGCAACTTCCCCTCCAAATGATTCACCATCCTGACTTGGAACCACATCGCTATTCCTTCACTGTTGCTGGGTCAAAATCCTAGAGTGCCCTCTCTAACAGCACCCTGGGTGTACCTACACCACATAGACTGCAACGATTAAAGAACAGTACGAAGTCTTACAACACCAGGTTAAAGTCCAACAGGTTTGTTTCGATGTCACTAGCTTTCGGAGCGCTGCTCCTTCCTCAGGTGAAGGAGCAGCGCTCTGAAAGCTAGTGACATCGAAACAAACCTGTTGGACTTTAACCTGGTGTTGTAAGACTTCGTACGATTAAAGAAGTCAAGGGAACTTGGTCTGTGAATATGTAGCTGGATTGGTGGAATAGAATCTGGTTAAATGATGCACGATACAAGCTTTTCTAGAGCAATCTGTAAGAGCACCAGCCAATTATTCTCTCAATGGACTCCTGCACAGAGAACATAACATTACCTCCCATACTACAAATGTGTCAGCCATAGCTCAGTGGGCAGCATACTCCACTCTGAGTCAGACTTCAGTACATAAACCTGACTTTAGTGGGGTACTGAGGGAGCGCTGCATTATTGGGGGTGCCATCTTCTGGACAAGATGTTAAACCGAGCCTTCATGTGCCCTCCCAGGGAGATGTAAAGGATCCCATGGCACTATTTTGAGAAAAATTAGGAGAGTTTCTCCCTGGTGGCCTCGTCAATATTTATTTCTTAGTCAACATCACAAATTGTGAGAGATTTTTCCTTTCATTGTTATATGTGGGATCCTGCTGAACACAAATGGACTGCTGCCTTTCACACCATTTTGACAGTGACCACAATTTGAAAGAACATAATTTACTACGAGGAGTTTCAGGACAACTGCACCCCCCCGCCCCCCCCAAACGCACACACACAAAATTTGATGAACAAAACATCTCCAATATGCAGTGGCAACATTTACATCCAGCTGAGGGGGTCAGGTTGGACTCCAGGTTAAAGTCTCAACCAAAAGACCTTCAACCCTAATGGGGTTACACTCTTCCCCATTCCGTACCACCACCACCTCATACTGTTGAGTGAGAGTGTGCTAGTGTAGCCTCACACCACCATCACAGGATAACTCGCTGCACAATCCAACCCTGCCATGATTTATATATCCCCATGAGAGATTTCATCATTAGATCACAAGTAAATGATTCTTGAGGTGCCTGAGCTTTGAACTCTGGGAATTGTGTTAAAATTGTAAATAGATGGAGCCTTCTGCAACCAGAAGAAGTAATTCTATAAATCTCAGAGCTAACCCTGCCCATTATGATCAGTTCTCTGATTAACAAATCAACCTGAACATATTTAAAATATTACTCAACTCATTAGACAAAAATTACACAAAATATTTAGACAGGTTTATAATGCTTATGTTGCAAACCACAAATTTAAAAGAGAGACTGGACCTGGAATACAAATGTTTTAATGCTCATTTGACAGATAGAAACTGCCTCTTTACCCAGCCCTCACACAGGCTGTTCACCACAATCACCCACCTCGTTCCACGCAACCTCTCACATCTACCACAAAGCCAAACCCCCAACCTCACTCCCAGCCCTTAAAGCCCACTCCACCCAACCTCACCACGCATTCCCAATTTCACTGCCCACACGCATTACCCATTCTTCAGTGTTCCAATTTTGGCAATCCGTGTATTGAGGTTTCTATCCCTCCCCCAACACCCCATGGCCCGCCACCACACCCCAACACCCCCTACCCCAGCTCCTCCAGCACCCCCCAACCACCCCAGTCCCTCCGACCACACCACACCCCAGACCGCTCAGTCTGCTATTGCACCCCAACCCGCCACCCCAACTCCACCAGCCCCCATGATCCCACTGCACACCAGCCCAGAACCGCACTCCAGCCTATCCCCCCCACCACCCCCCCCCCCCCGCCCCCCCACATCCGAACCCATCCTAACCCCGCCACCACACCACTATCCAACCCCCCCAAACCATCCCCACACCCCAACTCCTCCGGTCCCCAACCCCACAAAACTCCACCCCCAACCCCAAAACACCACCCACCCACTGACCCCAACCAACACACACCCCTCCCACCACATCCCAATCCACTCCAGCCCTTCCCCTCTGTATTCCACCCCCATAACCTCAATCCCCTTCCCCCCCAATTTCAAATCTCTGCTCCAAAGTCTGAGCCAAGTCAAATGCTATTCTCACCCACACCCGTCCTGACTGGCATCACCCAGGACCAGATATGGAGATTCAAATCAATATTGGAAGCAGAGGTGGGCTCAAAAGTGCTTGGCTGGCTACCCACTCCAACCCAGGTGTCCCTAAAACTCCCACACCCCAAACCAATAATTTCACCCCATACCACACCCATTCTCCCTGACTTCCTTGTGCTCTAATGCCCTGTGCCATAACACCCCAAACCCTCCTGCCCTCCCTATACCCCACAGACCCCATACCATCCGTATCCTCCCCATAACATGACCCCCCCCCCCATAACTCCTATGCCCTCCACATACCCCTGATCCCATGCTCTCCATATACCCCCATAATACCTGTACCCTCCCCTCGAACTCCTCTCCCTCTAAACTCCCCAGTTCCCTTTCTCGCCTCCTGTACCCTCAGTGATTGCAGTAACTCCCTTCCTGTCCAGGCTCCCGAGGGGAAACTTTGTATGTAAAATGTAACTGAGGGAAGAAACAAAGTATCACCTGTGGCTGTTTTCTCCCGGGTCCGACAACGCAGCTGCCTTGACCGGGTTCCCCAGCGCTGTCCCGGGCTGGGTGTCTCCGGTCCTCCTCTCCTGTCCAGGGGTTTCCTCTCCCGTCCCGGTTCCACCTTCACTCTGTGTTTTTCTCAATCGTTGTTAAACCGCCATTCAACCCCGTGGGCAGCGCCATTTGAAACAGCCAATAGCGGCCCGGCCGACAGCGTGTGGGGGCGTGGCCTATGTGGAAGAGGGCGGAGCTTGGAGAGGGGGCGGGGCTCAGCACAGCCCCATTCACAATATTTCCAGAATCTCCAAATTTAGCCGCAAACTGCAGTGATATCCTAATTCATATATACTCTGCACACACACAAGTTGTTTATGTACACCAATTATTAATGTAGATTATATTGTAAACAATAAACATTTATGGTTAGGGTGTTTGTAAAGTCCTTGTGCAAATTTAAACTTTATTGCTTGGAAGATCCATGAGCAGGATAGGCTCACCAATGTCAGTGTTCTCACTCAGGCCAACATCCCCAGCATCTAAGCATTGACCACGCTCGATCAGCTCTGCTGGGCGTGTCACATTGTCTACATGCCTGACATGAGACTCCCGAAACGGGCGGCACGGTAGCACAACGGTTAGCACTGCTGCTTCACAGCGCCAGGGTCCCAGGTTCGATTCACGGCTTGGGTCACTGTCTGTGCAGAGTCTGCATGTTTTCTGCGTGGATTTCCTCCGGGTGCTCCGGTTTCCTCCCACAAGTCCCGAAAGACGCGCTGTTAGGTATTTTGGACATTCTGAATTCTCCCTCTGTGTACCCATACAGGTGCCGGAATGTGGCGACTGGGGACTTTTTGCAATAACTTCATTGTAGTGTTAATGTTAGCCTATTTGTGACAATAAAGATTATTATTGCAAGGTGTCTACTCGGAGCTTCGGCACAGCAAGCGAGACCCAGGAGGGCAGTGGAAACACTTCAAGAACACCCTCAAAGCCTCCTTGTAAAAGTGCAACATCCCCAGCAACACCTGGGAATCCATGGCCCCAAACTGCCCGAAGCGGAAGAAAACCAGCCGAAAAGGAGTGGAACATCTCAAATTACCTCACCGAGAACAAGTATCGACAACAAATAGAGCATGTGACAACCCGGGAAGCCCACTCCCCCATTATGCCAATCACCATCTGCCCCACCTGTGACAGAGACTGTAGAGAAGTCACCTGAGTCATCATTGCCTCAGAAGGAAACTCATGTTCAAAGCAAGCAGATATGAAAGCATCATTCCTAAAATTTTAACACAATATAGTTCACACCTCTCACCTTCAATGTCAGCCTTCACACAGAGCCTGCTGGAAATACTCAGCAGGTTGAGCAGCATTTGAGAGTGAAATATTTCAGGTTGATGACCCTTCAGTTCTGATAAAATGTCGCAAAAGGTTAGTATGTAGACCCAGGAAGGCAAATGGAGCGTTGGTCTTTATTGCAAAGGGAATCAAGTATAAAAGTAGGGAAGTCTTGCTATGACTGTACAGTGCATTGGTGAGACCACACCTGGAGAACTGTGTACAGTTTTGGTCTTACTTAACGGGGGATATACTTACATTGGAAGTCAGTGCAGAAAAGGTACAGCACGCTGTTTCTTGATTAAAGAGATTATCTTCTGAAGGATGGGCTGATATTCATTTCAAAGAATGACAGCGATGGAGGAAAAAAAACGGGGAATTACACACAAAAATATTGAACTTTAAAATGACCATGGGTGCGATTCACCGTGCCACGTGCCCCTGTCAGCAGTGGGATCCTTTGTCTCGCCAGCTAGCCAATGGGGATTCCCATTGTGGGCACCCCCACGCTGTCGGGAAATCCACGGTCATGCTGGTGAAGCGGAGGATCCCGCCGAAGGAGAATCCAGCCCCATTACTTTAAAATAGACACAAACCCCAAAGATGGCTGAGAATGTGCAATTAGCCACTGACAAATAGCTGCAGGGTGTTTCTCTAAGTGATAATGGGGTTTCTCCCTGTGATTCCAGACAAGATACTTCTGAAAGCACCTTAAAGATCTAATTTCCTTGACTGTATTTCACGAACAAAGTGGTTAAAGGTTAGCTGAGCGAGAGCGGTCAGGGTTTTCCTGCCTGCTGCCCCCCTGTGCCTGCCTTGCCGGACTGTCTATGTGTGTGTGTATGCTGTGAGGAAAAGACACTGGAAGTTTTCCATTCTGAAGGTGTGTGATACAGTAACATAAGTAGTGCCCCTGAAAAATAAAATAACCATCTTTTGCAAGAATATCTCTCTGACTGTGGAAGTCAACCAGCCAGCAAAATTATCACAGTTGGTACAAAGAACTGAAATCTCGCTACCAAATCGTACAATACTGAAGTGGATAATCAACTATTTGCCTGCAGAATATATATGGGGAGGCGGTATCGTAGTGGTATTGCCACTGGATTAGTAATCCAGAGACCCAGGATAAATCTCTGGTTTGAATCCCACCACAGCAAATGGTGAAATTTGAATGTAATAAAAAATCTGGAATTAAAAGTCTAATGATGACCATGAAACCATTGTCGTAAAAAAAATGTCCTTTAGGGAAGGAAATCAACCACCCTTGCATGGTCTGGCCTACATGTGACTCCAGTCTACATATGACTTCAGATCCACAGAAATGTGGTTGACAATTTTAAAAATGCCACTCAGTTCGAGGACAATTGGGGAAGGGCAACAAATGCTGGCTTTGCCTGTGACGCCCACATCCTATGTAAGAATAAAGGGGGAAAAAACTATACTGGAATCAATTCAAGCCTTCATCACACAGTCCTCCCAATTCGAAAGCTGTTCCATATAACGTTTTATTTATGGTTACTTATTATTGGACTCAGTGCTCATCCATTTGAAGTGAAGCATGTGTTTTACCATTTCTCTTTACCTTTCTAGTAGTTAGTAAACTTATTCCATCTTAACTCAAGAAAGTCTGGTTAAATTGGCTCCTTTTTAAACATTATTACTGGGTCTGGAAAAAGGTATCCAAGGGGAAGGTTAGATTAAACCTTGTCCAAACCCGGTTTGTAACAATTTTGGGGTATGCCAGCCTGACAGTGCTAAATCGAGGGATCTCATCCAGATCAACAACTTTTGGGGAAATCTCACCTGGGGTTGGCTGTAACTTCAGATTCTGAGGGAGGTTGACAGGATGGATGCTGAGAGAATGTTCCACATAGGCCTAGCACCACTGACACAGTTTAAACAAAAGGGTGTCTCCCATCTAAGATGGAGATGAGATGGAATTTCCTCCCTCAGAGGGTTGTTGGATATTGGAGAGTGGAGAAAACAGCTGTTTCCAGCTGTGGGTGAAATTAGTTCTGAGGACTATCAATATAAGATAGCCACTAATAAATGCACAGGAAGAGTTAGAATGTAGAACTTGCTGTCACAGGGAGTGGTTGAGGTGAATATGTAGAGGCATTTCAGGGGCACCTGCTTCAGTTCTCGGCCCAAAGGCGTTTAATGGAAGGATTCACAGGTTGATACTCGACCTGTTTGGCTGTGTTATGAATGCACCTTCCTTGGTCATCAACTTCTGGAGTGGGACTCGAACCTGGAGCTTCTGGCTCAGAGGCTGGGATACTCTCCACTGCACCACAAGAGAGAGAAAGGAATAGAAGGCTATGCAGATAGGGTGAAATGAAGTGGTGTGCTACCAGCGCAGACTGGTTAGGTTAAATAGTCTGTTTCTATGTTGGGAATACTCAGTAATTCTATGGTGTATGGTCTGTATTTTCCATGGACAGGTGTCAGATGAAGTTCAATACGGAGAAATGTGAAGTGATCCATTTTGGTGGGAAGAATACGGAGAGACAATATAAAATAAAAGGCACAATTCTAAAGGGGATGCAGGAGCACAAGGTGTATATGTACATAGAACATTGAAGGTGGCAGGACAGGATGAGAGATCATTTCATAAAGCATATAGTACTCTAAGCCTTATTAATAGAGGCCCAGAGTACAAGAAAAAAGGAGGTTATGTTGAGCATGTATAAGACATGAGTTCAGCCTCAGCTGGAGTATTGCCTCCAGTTCTGGGTGCCACATTTAAGGAAGATGTGAAGGTGGGTGACATGGTAGCACAGTGGTTAGCACTGTTGCTTCACAGCACCAGGGTACCAAGTTCGATTCCCGGCTTGGGTCACTGTCTGTGCGGAGTCTACATGTTCTCCCCGTGTCTGTGTGGGTTTCCTCTGAGTGCTTCTGTTTCCTCCCACAGTCCAAAGATGAGCAGGTTGGGTGGACTGGCCATGCTAAATTGCCCCTTAGTGTCCAAAAAGGTTAGGTTGGGTTACGGGGATAGGGTGGAGGTGTGGTCTTAAGTGGGGTGCTCTTTCAAAGGACCAGTGCAGACTTGGTGGGCCGAATGGCCTCCTTCTGCACACATGGTTCTATGATTCTATGAAAGCATTGGACAGAGTGCAGAAAAGATTCACAAGAATGGTTCCGGGGTGAGGAACTTCAGTTACAAAGACAGATTGGAAAAGTTGGGACTCTTTTCCTTGGCCAAAAGATGTTTGAGAGGAGATTTGATTGAGGTGTTCAAAATCATGAGCTATCTGGACATAGTAGACGGGAGAAACTGTGTCCACTGATGAAAGGACAGAGAATGAGATGACATAGATTTAAAGTAATTGGCAAAAGAAGCATAGTGACATGTTGCACAAAAACGTTTTTTTTCTCAAGTGGTTAGGATCTGGAATACACTGCCTGACAGTGGGTGGAAGCAGGATTAATTGAAGCATTTAGAAGGAATATATTGTTATCTTAAAAGGAAGAATGCGTAGGGTTACGGGGAGAAGGCGGGAGAATGGCACGAAGTAGATTGCTCATTCAGAGAGTCCGTACAGGCATGATGGGCTGAATGTCCTTCTCCTGAGCTGTAACAATTCCGTGATTCTGTGATTTGCTCCTTACCGAATCATAGAGTCATACAGCACAGGATGAGGCCATTCAGCCCATTATATCTGTGTCGGCTCTTTGAAAGAACTATCAAATAAAGCTCACTCCTGCTGTCCTGTCCCTTTAAGTATAAATGGATCGGTGTTCTCTTGTTTGTATTTTATCACTGTTGTAACTTACCTCTCATTTTTGGTGCTTGCTAGGTTTTTAACAAAGTGTCCTTTTCCCAACATTGTGAGTTGTTTTAATCATTGCATCTCAACCTGAAGAACCAACTTAGAAAACTTGAGCCAAGATTTTTTTTTTTTAATTTGTGCTTGGGATGTGAGTGCTACTGAAAAGGTCAACATATGTTGCCCATCCCTAAATGCCCTTGAGGTGGTGATCTGCCTTCTTGAACCTCCATGTGGTGTAGGTACACCCACAGTGTGATATGGTACGAATTAAGTAATGATGGGAAAACTGGTCAATGGGATGACTGGTCAAAATGTTTGATACAATGTAAGAAAGGCTGAACTACTCATCCAGCTCACCAGGCCCATGTAAAGAATGCTCACAGTTCACCAGACCCCTGTAAGAAATGCTGCCCTAACCATTTCAGACTGTAAGACTGACAAGGCCAACTCTGCATAACTTGAACTTGAAGTCTGAAAAAGATCAGAGAAGGTCAAGCCATTCCAAAATACCGGACCTCGGCAACTCCTAATAAAACTAACTCGTCATAACCCAGGGCCGTAGGAATAAAACAAGATAAGTTCAGGAAGAAATAATTCTACTCCGACCTTTCAATGTTCCCTCCAAGGACAAGATAATGGTATGAGTGATGCGACCAAAAAAGGTCTGTTTTATGACATTGCTTCTGTTTCTATCTCCGATCAAATTCCTGACTAAGCTGTTGTCACGCAATCTTGATAATGATAATGTATAAATATTGAGCTGATTCTCTGTGAAAATGCGAACTTGAGAAGGAATCAACAAGTTTCATTAACTGCTCTCTGACTTCAAGTTTCAGCCATTACTGCATGCAGTCGTTTTGAAAATAAAGCTTGTCATTTTGTCTTAACGAGCGTGTTGAATCTTTCTACTACAGAAGCGGGAAAATATTGACTTTAGCAACAGTGCTGTTAGGGAGGGAGTTCCAGAATTTTGACCCAGCGACAGTGAAGGAACGCTGATCTACTTCTAAGCCAGAATGGTTAGTGGCTTAGAAGGTGGTGATGTTTACATGTATCTGCTGCCATTTTCCTTCTAGGTACTCAAGTTTGCAGGTTTGGGAGATACTATTGGTGAATTATTGCAGTTTATCTTGCAGATGGTATATGCTGCTGCAACTGTCGGTGGTGGGGGGAGTGAATGATTAAGGTGGTGGATCCAGTGGGCTGCCTTCTTGAGCTTCTTGAATGTTGTTCCCACTGATTTAAACAGTGATTGCCAAAACCAATTTAAATGATTGGGGAATTTTAAGCACAGATCATTAGCTTGAGTTTCAGTCAATCTTTAATACAGGTTTTTAGGTGCACATGCATTTGTGGTACCCTTTAAAATGTTTTTAAAATATGAAAATCTATCTAACTTTCTCAGAAAGTAACTAGTGCACACCTTTTAAAGTTGTGAATGGTTCTGTATAGTTTTGAAGTCATTTTCAGTGAGTTTAAGTGAGGCGGTGAAATTAATATTTACTTAATTATATTTACTTAATTAAAAATTAATGTTTTTGATGACAACCTGTACTAATAAAACGGCAACAGGTTATCACTCTTATCAAGGATTTTTTTCCATGCAAAAGAAACAATTACATTTTATCACCCTCTTTATTAAATTTACTCTTATCCACTCTTTACCTGATAACTACTGCCCCATTTCAAATCTCCCTTTACTTTCCTCGTGAATGGAGTGTGATCACTTCCCAAATCCGAACCCACCTTTCCCACAATTCCATGTTTAAATCCCTCCAATATAGTTTCTGGCCTGGTCGTCGTCCTGAAATGGCCCCTATTAAAGTGCCCAATCAGTTTTTTCCTATTAAGGGGTAATTTAACGTGGCCAATCCATCTAACCTGCACATATTTGGGTTGTGGGGGTGAAACCCACGTTCATACGGGGAGAATGTGCAAACTCCACACAGACAGTGACCCGCGGCCGGGTTCGAAACGGGGTCCTCAGCGTCGTAGACAGCAGTGTTTTTTATTATTAAATATTTTATTGAAAATTTTTGGTCAACCAACACAGTACATTGTGCATCCTTTACACAATATTATAACAACACAAATAACAATGACCTATTTTATAAACAAAAAATGAATAAATAATAAATAACAAAAATGAAAACTAGCCCTAATTGGCAACTGCCTTGTCACAAGTAACACTCTCCAAAAATATAATTTAACAGTCCAATATATAATTATCTGTAGCAACGACCTATACATACTATACAGTATATATTAACAACCCTGAGAGTCCTTCTGGTTCCTCCTCCCCCCCCCCCCCTCCACCCCCCCCCCCCCGATCCTGGGCTGCTGCTGCTGCCTTCTTTTTCCCATTCCGTCTATCTTTCTGCGAGGTATTCGACGAACGGTTGCCACCGCCTGGTGAACCCTTGAGCCGGCCCCCTTAGGACGAACTTAATCCGCTCTAGCTTTATAAACCCCGCCATGTCATTTATCCAGGTCTCCACCCCCGGGGGCTTGGCTTCTTTCCACATTAGCAATATCCTGCGCCGGGCTACTAGGGACGCAAAGGCCAAAACATCGGCCTCTCTCGCCTCCTGCACTCCCGGCTCTTGTGCAACCCCAAATATAGCCAACCCCCAGCTTGGTTCGACCCGGACTCCTACTACTTTTGTAAGCACCTTTGTCACCCCCATCCAAAACCTCTGTAGTGCCGGGCATGACCAAAACATATGGGTATGATTCGCTGGGCTTCTCGAGCACCTCGCACACCTATCCTCCACCCCAAAAAATTTACTGAGCCGTGCTCCAGTCATATGTGCCCTGTGTAATACCTTAAACTGAATCAGGCTTAGCCTGGCACACGAGGACGACGAGTTTACCCTGCTTAGGGCATCTGCCCACAGCCCCTTCTCGATCTCCTCCCCAAGCTCTTCTTCCCATTTCCCTTTTAGTTCATCTACCATAGTCTCCCCTTCGTCCCTCATTTCCCTATATATATCTGACAACTTACCATCCCCCACCCATGTCTTTGAGATCACTCTGTCCTGCACCTCTTGTGTCGGGAGCTGCGGGAATTCCCTCACCTGTTGCCTCGCAAAAGCCCTCAGTTGCATATACCTGAATGCATTCCCTTGGGGCAACCCATATTTCTCGGTCAGCGCTCCCAGACTCGCGAACTTCCCATCCACAAACAGATCTTTCAGTTGCGTTATTCCTGCTCTTTGCCACATTCCATATCCCCCATCCATTCCCCCCGGGGCAAACCTATGGTTGTTTCTTATCGGGGACCCCCCCAAGGCTCCAGTCTTTCCCCTATGCCGTCTCTACTGTCCCCAAATCTTCAGTGTAGCCACCACCACCGGGCTTGTGGTGTAGTTCCTCGGTGAGAACGGCAATGGGGCTGTCACCATAGCCTGTAGGCTAGTCCCCCTACAGGACGCCCTCTCTAATCTCTTCCACGCCGCTCCCTCCTCCTCTCCCATCCACTTACTCACCATTGAAATATTAGCGGCCCAATAATACTCACTTAGGCTCGGTAGTGCCAGCCCCCCTCTATCCCTGCTACGCTGTAAGAATCCCTTCCTCACTCTCGGGGTCTTCCCGGCCCACACAAAACCCATGATGCTCTTTTCAATCCTTTTAAAAAAAGCCTTCGTGATCACCACCGGGAGGCACTGAAACACAAAGAGGAATCTCGGGAGGACCACCATCTTAACCGCCTGCACCCTCCCTGCCATTGACAGGGATACCATATCCCATCTCTTGAAATCCTTCTCCATCTGTTCCACCAACCGCGTTAAATTTAACCTATGCAATGTGCCCCAATTCTTAGCTATCTGGATCCCCAGGTAACGAAAGTCCCTTGTTACCTTCCTCAACGGTAGGTCCTCTATTTCTCTACTCTGCTCCCCTGGATGCACCACAAACAACTCACTTTTCCCCATGTTCAATTTATACCCTGAAAAATCCCCAAACTCCCCAAGTATCCGCATTATTTCTGGCATCCCCTCCGCCGGGTCCGCCACGTATAGTAGCAAATCGTCCGCATACAAAGATACCCGGTGCTCTTCTCCTCCCCTAAGTACTCCCCTCCACTTCTTGGAACCCCTCAACGCTATCGCCAGGGGCTCAATCGCCAGTGCAAACAATAATGGGGACAGAGGGCATCCCTGCCTTGTCCCTCTATGGAGCCGAAAATATGCAGATCCCCGTCCATTCGTGACCACGCTCGCCACTGGGGCCCTATACAACAGCTGCACCCATCTAACATACCCCTCTCCAAAACCAAATCTCCTCAACACCTCCCACAAATAATCCCACTCCACTCTATCAAATGCTTTCTCGGCATCCATCGCCACTACTATCTCCGTTTCTCCCTCTGGTGGGGCCATCATCATTACCCCTAACAACCTCCGTATATTCGTGTTCAGCTGTCTCCCCTTCACAAACCCAGTTTGGTCCTCGTGGACCACCCCCGGGACACATTCCTCTATTCTCATTGCCATTACCTTGGCCAGGACCTTGGCATCTACATTTAGGAGGGAAATAGGTCTATAGGACCCGCATTGTAGCGGGTCCTTTTCCTTCTTTAAGAGAAGCGATATCGTTGCTTCAGACATAGTCGGGGGCAGTTGTCCCCTTTCCTTTGCCTCATTAAAGGTCCTCGTCAGTACCGGGGCGAGCAAGTCCACATATTTTCTATAGAATTCGACTGGGAATCCATCCGGTCCCGGGGCCTTTCCCGCCTGCATGCTCCTAATTCCTTTCACCACTTCTTCGACCTCGATCTGTGCTCCCAGTCCCACCCTTTCCTGCTCTTCCACCTTGGGAAATTCCAGCCGATCCAAGAAGCCCATCATTCTCTCCCTCCCATCCGGGGGTTGAGCTTCATATAATTTTTTATAAAATGTCTTCAACACTCCATTCACTCTCTCCACTCCCCGCTCCATCTCTCCTTCCTCATCCCTCACTCCCCCTATTTCCCTCGCTGCTCCCCTTTTCCTCAATTGGTGTGCCAGCAACCTGCTCGCCTTCTCCCCATATTCGTACTGTACACCCTGTGCCTTCCTCCATTGTGCCTCTGCAGTGCCTGTAGTCAGCAAGTCAAATTCTACATGTAGCCTTTGCCTTTCCCTGTACAGTCCCTCCTCCGGTGCTTCCGCATATTGTCTGTCCACCCTCAAAAGTTCTTGCAGCAACCGCTCCCGTTCCTTACTCTCCTGCTTCCCTTTATGTGCCCTTATTGATATCAGCTCCCCTCTAACCACCGCCTTCAACGCCTCCCAGACCACTCCCACCTGGACCTCCCCATTATCATTGAGTTCCAAGTACTTTTCAATGCACCCCCTCACCCTTAGACACACCCCCTCATCTGCCATTAGTCCCATGTCCATTCTCCAGGGTGGGCGCCCTCCTGTTTCCTCCCTATCTCCAAGTCCACCCAGTGTGGAGCGTGATCCGAAATGGCTATAGCCGTATACTCCGTTCCCCTCACCTTCGGGATCAATGCCCTACCCAGCACAAAAAAGTCTATTCGCGAGTAGACTTTATGGACATAGGAGAAAAACGAGAACTCCTTACTCCTAGGTCTGCTAAATCTCCACGGGTCTCCACCTCCCATCTGCTCCATAAAATCTTTAAGTACCTTGGCTGCTGCCAGCCTCCTTCCAGTCCTGGACTTCGACCTATCCAGCCCTGGTTCCAACACCGTATTAAAATCTCCTCCATTATCAGCTTTCCCATCTCTAGATCCGGAATGCGTCCTAACATCCGCCTCATAAAATTGGCATCATCCCAGTTCGGGGCATATACGTTTACCAAAACCACCGTCTCCCCCTGTAGTTTGCCACTCACCATCACGTATCTGCCCCCGTTATCCGCCACTATAGTCTTTGCCTCGAACATTACCCGCTTCCCCACTAATATAGCCACCCCTCTGTTTTTCACATCTAGCCCCGAATGGAACACCTGCCCCACCCATCCTTTGCGTAGCCTAACCTGGTCTATCAGTTTCAGGTGCGTTTCCTGTAACATAACCACATCTGCCTTAAGTTTCTTAAGGTGTGCGAGTACCCGTGCCCTCTTTATCGGCCCGTTGAGCCCTCTCACGTTCCACGTGATCAGCCGAGTTGGGGGGCTTCCTACCCCCCCCCCTTGTCGATTAGCCATCACCTTTTTCCAGCTCCTCACCCGGTTCCCACGCAGCTGTATCTCCCCCAGGCGGCGCCCCCCCGCCCATCCTCTCCCATACCAGCTCCCCCCTCTCCCCAGCAGCAGCAACCCAGTAATTCCCCCCTCCCACCCCCCCGCTAGATCCCCCGCTAGCGTAATTACTCCCCCCATGTTGCTCCCAGAAGTCAGCAAACTCTGGCTGACCTCGGCTTCCCCCCGTGATCTCGGCTCGCACCGTGCGACGCCCCCTCCTTCCTGCTTCTCTATTCCCGCCATGATTATCATAGCGCGGGAACCAAGCCCGCGCTTCTCCCTTAGCCCCGCCCCCAATGGCCAACGCCCCATCTCCTCCACCTCCCCTCCTCCCCCCATCACCACCTGTGGGAGAGAGAAAAGTTACCACATCGCAGGATTAGTACATAAAACCCCTCTTTGCCCCCCACATTCGCCCCACCACTTTGTTTGAACGTTCTTTTTAATAACCCGCTCATTCCAGTTTTTCTTCCACAATAAAAGTCCACGCTTCATCCGCCGTCTCAAAGTAGTGGTGCCTCCCTCGATATGTGACCCACAGTCTTGCCGGTTGCAGCATTCCAAATTTTATCTTCTTTTTATGAAGCACCGCCTTGGCCCGATTAAAGCTCGCCCTCCTTCTCGCCACCTCCGCACTCCAGTCTTGATAAACGCGGATCACCGCGTTCTCCCATTTACTGCTCCGAGTTTTCTTCGCCCATCTAAGGACCATTTCTCTATCCTTAAAACGGAGGAATCTCACCACTATGGCTCTGGGAATTTCTCCTGCTCTCGGTCCTCGCGCCATCACTCGGTATGCTCCCTCCACCTCCAACGGACCCGCCGGGGCCTCCGCTCCCATTAACGAGTGCAGCATCGTGCTCACATATGCCCCGACGTCCGCTCCCTCCACACCTTCAGGAAGACCAAGAATCCTCAGGTTGTTCCTCCTTGCGTTATTTTCCAGTGCCTCCAACCTTTCCACACATCGTTTCTGATGTGCCTCCTGCGTTTCCGTCTTCACCACCAGGCCCTGTATATCGTCCTCGTTCTCGGCTGCCTTTGCCTTCACGACCCGAAGCTCCCGCTCCTGGGTCTTTTGTTCCTCCTTTAGCCCTTCGATCGCCTGTAGTATCGGGGCCAACAGCTCTTTCTTCATTTCCTTTTTGATCTCTTCCACACAGCATTTCAAGAACTCTTGTTGTTCAGGGCCCCATGTTAAACTGCCACCTTCCGACGCCATCTTGGTTTTTGCTTGCCTTCCTTGCCGCTGTTCTAAAGGATCCACTGCAATCTGGCCACTCTCTCCTCCTTTTTCCATCCGTATCCAGGGGGGATTCCCTTCTGGTTTACCGCACAGTGTTTTTAGCCGTCAAAATTGCCGTTGGGGCTCCTATCAAGAGCCCAAAAGTCCATTTCACAGGGAGCTGCCGAAACGTGCGACTCAGCTGGTCATCGCCGCACCCGGAAGTTGTAGACAGCAGTGTTAACCACTGCGCCACCGTGCCGCCCAGCACATGTCATTCTTTATCACAATGACCCTGATAAACTATCCCTTCTCATCCCTCTCACACCATCCTCCTCCAGTACCCCACTCCTGTCATCCAGTTGGGTAGAACTGCTCTACCTTTGCTCTATTTTTATCTATCCAATCGTAACCATCTGCAATGGTTTCTCCACCTGCTCTTGCTCTGTTACGTCTGGTGTTCCCCAAGGATCTTTCCTTGGTCCTTTTCTATTTCTCAACTACACAGTACCTCTCGGTGAAGTCATCCACAAAGCCATCAAGCTGCTCATATATGTCAACCACCCAATTATATCTCATCAGCAACTCCCTGCACCCCTCAACTCTCTCAGATTTGTCACACTGCTTGGACGGGACAAAATCTCCACCAACTAAATATTTGAAAGCCAATCTTCGGTCTCTGCCACAAACTGACGCTCAGTTTGGGCTTTGCCAGCTCCTGACCTCTTTACAGCCTTGGTTCAAACATGGACAAAAGAGCTGAACTTCAGAGGTGAGGTGAGGGTGACTGTTCTTGACATTGAGGCCGCATTTGGCATCACGCCCCGTGGCTGCATGTGTCTCACCCCCACAACCCAAAGATGTGCAGGGTAGGTGGTTGGCCACGCTAAATTGCCCTTAATTGGAATTTTTAATAAAGAATATTGCATCAAGGAGCCCGAGCAAAACTGGAATCAGGGGGAAAACTCTCTGCTGGTTGGAGTCATACCTAGCAGAAATGAAGATGAATTTATTGGTATCCCTGTTTTTAATCACTCCAGTATTGGTGTCTTCAGCTGCCTGAGACTCGAGCTCTGGAATTCACTCCCTAAATCATCTCTCTGCCTCTCAAGCTCTTTAAAGACACTCCTTAAAACCTCTGTCTTTGATCAAGGTTTTTGATAGTGTGACCTAATTTCCTTATGTTGGTCAGTGTCAAATTTTCTTTTATAATGCTCATATGTATGGCCTTGGGTCATTTTGTTACATTAAAGGTGCTACATAAGTTGTTGTTGTATTGCTCTGGTTATGTGCCTTGTGATGGTTTACAATTTTAAATGCGCTGTACAAATATAAATTTTTTGGTTTCCATTATTGATTGCATTGGTTCATGGAAGAGTTTCTGTTTGTGATTGGAGTTTGAGCAGAAACATGAACCATAGCTTCAAGTGGCTGTGGCATCGTCGTATTGTCACTGGACTAGTAATCCAGAGCCCAGGGCAATGCTCTGGGGACACGCTTTCGAATCCCACCAAAGCAGATGGTGAAATTTGAAATCAATAAAAAAATCTGGAATTAAAAGTCTAATGATGACCTTTCAATTGTTGTAAAAACCCACCTGGTTCACTAATGTCCTTAAGGAAGGAAATCTGTCCTTACCCAGTCTGGCCTACATGTAACTTCAGATCCTCAGCAATATGGTTGACTCTTAACTGTCCCCTCAAAGGGATTAGGGATGGGCAATAAATGGTGGCCCAGCTAGTGATACCCACATCCCATAAAAGAATAAGAAAAAAAAAGTTTTGAAAACAGGTGCAACTCCAGATTGGCAACTGCACCCAAAGTGGAAACGTTACATTCTGAATGTTCTTGAATTTGTTTTGCAAAATATTCTGTTCTAAACATTTATTAATTAAGCCTGACATCACTGCCACTTAACACGATAACACATGAAATGTATATACACAAATACATCCTTTAAATACATCCGTGGGGCAGCACGGTAGCATTGTGGATAGCACAATTGCTTCACAGCTCCAGGGTCCCAGGTTTCGATTCCGGCTTGGGTCACTGTCTGTGCGGAGTCTGCACATCCTCCCCGTGTGTGCATGGGTTTCCTCCGGGTGCTCCGGTTTCCTCCCACAGTCCAAAGATGTGCAGGTTAGGTGGATTGGCCATGCTAAATTGCCCTTAGTGTCTAAAATTGCCCATAGTGTTGGGTGGGGTTGCTGGGTTACGGGGATAGGGTGCAGGTGTGGACCTTGGGTAGGTTGCTCTTTCCAAGAGCCGGTGCAGACTTGATGGGCCGAATGGCCTCCTTCTGCACTGTAAATTCTATGAAATGAAATCAACACAAAGCAACTTACATACATCAAGAAATACCTGTTATATTTCATCCTTTATTCCCTAATATTCACAATTACATTCTGGATTTCAAGGGATCAATTTGAGTAATAATGGTATTGTACATTCATGTAATTGTCATATAGTGTGAATAGGAATGAAGTTTTCTTCATAATGTTATGGATATACAACAAGTTATGTACATGATCTGTTAACACTTTCAGTTTAAAAGTTGTTTTTTTCTGTTATGCTTCAAAGATTTAAAAACTATCAGAAATCTTTACACAATACAGTGCTTCCCTTTACTCAAGTGGCCCACTTCTTCAAGCCACGATCTAATACCTGATTAGTTGACGTATTGTGAAAGATTTTCGATGCTCCCTATTCAGGGTGAAATTGTGTAGAACATTTTTCAATTTGTCTTAAGTACCAAACTGCTGAACCTTTCCAGCCAGAGTTTTGTTTCGCCAGTAGTTGGAATGGTTTGAAAAACAAGGGAAGGACTTACATTCTGCTGGGCCTTTCCACAGCCCTTATATATCCCACGGTGCTTTACAGTCAAGTTTTTGAAGTTACTGTTGTAATATCGGGAACACTAAAGAGACCTTTGAAGTAGAAATTGGTTTGTGTTGTGCCTATTTCTTCAGCATCAAATTGGTGCAAAGTGGACCCATTTAGCAAGGGGATGGTTTGCCAGTCTGTCTAGGTGTCGGATTCACTGTTAAATTTATGGGAGGCATTTCATAGGTGCTTTAGGTCAGTTCCACTGATGTAGGCTGACTGATAAATATTGACCAACACACTTAAGGTGAGATTTCCCAGCTGGTTATCAAAATACTGAATGTGGGATCTTTTACTTCCACCTGAAACAGGATCTCAGATTAATCTCAGAGCCGAGAAGTTAGGGAATGCCTCCAAGTCTAATTTCATCTGTCCTGCAGGGGAGTTGAATCACTGCAATCTGTCCATCATTAGCATCTCTGCACATCCTTTCACATCATTCTGCATTTGAAACGACCTTCCTATCTGTCTATAAAATCAGATCTATCAATTTCCATCATGGAATGGTTCCTTTTGAACATGCCCTCTGGCCAAAAGAATGCATTGGCACTGCTTGTTGCTGTGGTACTGTGATGGCATCATCTCTGCCCTTAATGTCCATCCATGGAGACCACCAGTACAACTAGATTGTACAGTACAAGACGTTTGCTCAAAGAGACTTCAAATAATCTTTCATATTTCTTGACTGATGTCTATACATTAAAATCACAAATGCAATTGGAAAAAACACCAAACTTATTTTTGGAAGCTATTTGGGGTAGTTCTTGGTGGCTGTGTTGGCTGTGCAGAACCTCGCTATTGGTAAGCATGATTCAGAGTTGTCTGGTTGAAGTGTCACATTCCTGTTTGCAGCCTGTTCTTGCTCAGAGGGTGTCTTTCCACTGGCCATGGAGCCACTGAAATGTATTAGTCCCCTCAGTGTATGTACACCAGCCTTTTCAGAATGTTCTAAAGTTCAAAGCTTCATCTTCCAGTCTACTTTGTGCACCTATTTTTAATTACCAGGTCCAGTAGCAGTCTCAAGAATTCTTGCAAGGAGGGTAGGAGCGTTCACTGTACATCCCAGATCTCGCAGAGAAGAGGTGTGAATTTCTGATCATTGATTCTCCAGGACGTCAGCATATTTGAGTGATGGTGGTTAAAAGTCCTGAGCTCAGTGAGTCTGCCCAGCAACCGAGCAAAGTGCTGGGGGTCATCCGGATGGTTCAGTTTGCAGTATTTCTGCAGGATTTCCAGCAGAGGCTCCTGAAGACTGTCAATCGCTTCCCGATTCTTCACAAAGGAACGATCTACAGCAGAGAACAGATAATTAAATGCGGGCATTTTACTTTGCACAGTGTCACACCACATCCAACAAGCTGGAAAAGATGCACACTGGACTCACACGAGAGGTTTCTCAAATGCTAGCAACATGCAAATTACGCAGGGATTTTTTCCCTCGCATCTCTTCAAAGCAGGCTATTTTCAGAGGAACCTTATCAGACCAAACAAAGCTACTTTGAAATATCTAGCTCTATAAATTTGGGTACACCCATTTGTCACGGGAGTGGACATTGTGCAGCATCTGTGCATGAATGGTAGGACCCGAGATGATCTGATATCAAACCCTGGGCATGATTGTTATTGCGTGGGAGGCCTGTCTCCAGCGTCCTTCCATCTATGAAAGATGGTGGACATGCAGTAAACAATTCCACTTCAGATCAGGTGTCTTCACTTGACACAGCTTTGCTGATGGCTGAAGAAGTCAATACTTAAGAGGCAGATTCAGCCATAAGTGCCTCACAGGAAATTACCAAATGATGATACAAGTGGTTGTTTTTGGAGTTGTGTCCATTGCCAAGCTGCTATCGTCACTCGTCATCATGGTGGTTCATGTCAGCCCACAGGAGGCATTGCTATTTACCCTTGTCATCAGCTAGTGACTCACAGGTGCAATAATCACAGTTTAGGGACTTCTTGCAAGCATCCTAGAAGTAGATCTTTGGGCATTCCAATGGTCGTCTGGCTCCGGTTACCTCAGCACACATCATGGGCATGTGTCCAGCTTTCAACTTGTGGAAATCCCGAGCCAATGAACTCGCCTGCAACTGTAGAGAATAGGTAGATTTTCCGGCCACGTGTCACTGAGGATTGGGCCCATCCCTGCCAATCGTGCCACCTCGCAACACAAGTAAATGAGGAATATGGGCAGCCAGGAGGAGGGAAGAGAGGTGATTGGTGGCTGGAAACAGTGAGGAAAGGTCGGGATTTGTGGGCTGGTGTGGAACTATCTAGTCAGGATACGTCCTCCTAAGTTTTGGTGAGAAGGTAAAGGAAATTAGTATTATTGAAGAAATGGTTTTGTGGAAATTAATGGGATTGAAGGTGGACAAATCTCCAGGGCCAGAGTACTTAAGAAAGTGGCCCTAGAACTGGTAGATCCATTGGTGGTCATTTTCAAAAATTCTTTGGACTCTGGAATAGGTCCCACAAATTGTGGGGTAGTGAATGTAACCACGCTATTGAAAAGGGGGGTAGAGAGTAAACAGGGAACTATAGACCAGTGAGCCGAACGTTGGTAGTAGGGAAGTTGCTGGAGTCCATTATCAAGGAGTTCATAGCACAGCAATTGGAAAGCAGTGGTGTATTCAAACAAAGTCAGCATGGATTTACGAAAGGAAAATCATGAGGTGGTTAGCAGACAGGAACCAAAAAGTTGCAATAAAAGTGTATTTTTCTGATTGGCAGGCAGTGTCTAGTGGGGTACAGCAGGGATCTGTGCTAGGGCCCCAACTGTTCACATTATATATTAATGAATTGGATGAGGGAACTAAATATATTACTTCCAAATTTGCAGATGATACAAAGTTGTGTGGGAGGGTGAGCTGTGAGGAGGATGCAGAGATCCTTCAGTAGGATTTGGGCAGGCTGAGTGAGTGGGCATATGCATGGTAGATGCAGTATAATGTGGATAAATGTGGACTTCCGGTGACGGCGGGCGGGAGGCAGCCGCACATTGGAGGGCTCCCGTTCGGCAACGGCATTTTCGGGGTTTAACACCTGGTTCCAGGGGCAATGGAGGTGGCAAAAACAGGGAGAAGGCACAGTGAAGGGAAATGTCGAAGATAAGTTAAAAATTGGCCGTGAAAAAAGCGGCTGAAGTCCGTCGGGGAGTGGAAAGGTCACCGCAGGGACGGCAAGAAAAGTGGAGGCTGGGGCACCAGGGGAGGCCGCATTGCCCACGGCTGAAGAAATTACTAAGGTGATGGCCGTGGAACTCGAAAGGCAGTTCACAAAGCACATGGAGGCGATGAGGAAGGAGATGGGGGCGGTGTTGAAAGTGCTGGTGGAGGAGGCGATTGCCTAAGGAGGAGGGCGGCGGTATTGAGCGCAGTGGCGGAGGTGCGGGAGCAAGATGAGGCGCTGAAGGAAGTAGAAGAGACATTATTGCAGCACAGTGATCAAATTACCTCGATGAAGAAGGAGATGCGGAAGGTGATAGAGATCAACAAGGATCTGCGAGCCAAAATGGACGACTTGGAAAACAGATCCAGGCAACAGAATCTGAGGATTGTGGATCTGCCTGAAGGAGTGGAAGGCCCGAAGCCGACTGTGGAGGCAATTCTCCAATATTGGGCCCAAGAGTTCACGCCGTCGTGAACGCCGTCGCGTTTCACGACAGTGCGAACCGGGCCCGGTTACATACAATTCTGGCCGCCATAGGGGGCCAGCACGACGCTGGAGCGGTTCACGCCGCTCCAGCCTCCTTATGCGGCGCCAAATGGGCACCACGCCAACCTGCGCATGTGTGGGGGGACTTCTTTTGCACGCCGGCCCTGACCAACATGGGGTCGGTGTTCAGGGGCTGGCCGCGCCAGGAAGTAGGCCTGGGGGGGGAGAGGCCGCCCCGCCGATCGGTGGGCCTCGATCGCGGGCCAGACACCATCGGAGGCCCCCCCCGGTGAAGGAGCCCCCCTCCCTCCACCCCATAGGCCGCCCCCCTCGACTGTCCCCGCAGAGTTCCCGCGCATGCGCTGCCCGGAGATGTCATTTCCGCGCCAGCTGGCGGGGCAACAAAGGCCGTTTCCGCCAGCTGGCGGGGCGGAAATTCCTCCGGTGTCGGCCTAGCCCCTCAATGTTGGGGCTCGGCCCCCAAAGATGCAGAGCATTCCGCACCTTTGGGATGGCGCGATGCCCGTCTGATTGGCGCCGTTTTGGGCGCCAGTCGGCGGACATCGCACCGTTTCCGGAGAATTTCGCCCCACGTCTTTCAGGACTTGTGGGAGGAAACCGGAGCACCCGGAGGAAACCCGTGCAGACACAGGGAGAACGTGCAGACACCGCACAGACAGTGATCCAAGTGGGAAATCGAACCCGGGACTCTGGCGCTGTGAAGCAATAGTGCTAACCACTGTGCTACCGTGCCGCCCTAACATGAATGGAAAGAATAAAATCATTTGAACAAAAGCTCTAAACTGCCAAGTCCAAGAGCTAGTTACGTGTCATTGGTCCATCAGTAACCTTTCTTTGAATCACTGTAATAGCTCCAGGTCATCACTGCAGGGTTCCTCAGGGTAGTGTCTTGCCCAATCATCTTCAGCTGCTTCATCAATGATCTTCCTTCTATCATAAGGTCAACATTGGGAATGTTCCAAGATAACTGCACAATGTTTAACACCATTCACGACTCCTCAGATACCAAAGACGTTCATGCCAAAATGTAACAAGATCTGGACTATATCCATGCTTGGGCTGACAAGCCACAAGTAATATTCACACCAAACAAGTGCCAGGCAATGCCAATCTCCAACAAGAGAAGATCTAACTATTGTCCTTTGACATTCAATAGCATTATCATCGCTGAATCCCTCACTATCAACATCCTGGGAGTTACCATTGACCAGAAACTAATCAGAAACTGTGGCTAACAGAGCAGGTCAAAGGTTAAGAATCCTGCAGTGAGTAACTCACCTCCTGATCCCCCCCCCCCCACCCCCCCAAAGCCTGTTCACCATCAATAAGGCAAAAGTTAGGAATGTGATGGAATACTCGCCACTTGCCTGAATGAGTTCAGCTCTGACAACACTCAAGAAGCTTGACACCATCCAGAACAAAGCAGCCCGCTTGATTGCTTCCCCTTCCACAAACATTCGGACCCTCCACCACCTTGCTCAGTAGCAGTCGAGTGTATCATATACAAGATGCATTGCAGTAACTCACCAAGATTCCTTAAGCATCACTCTCCAAACCCACGACCACTGCCATCTAGAAGGACAAGGGAGGCAGATACCTGGGAACACTACCTGGAGGTTCCCCTCCAAATCATTCACCATCCTGACATGGAAACTGAAGTTGGGTCAACATCCTGGAATTCTCTCCCTAACAGCACAATGGGTGTACCTACCCCATATGGACTGCAGCAGTTCAAGAAGGCAGCTTACCACCACCTTCTGAAGGACAACCAGAGTTGGGCAATAAATGTTGGCCGTCAATCCCCACAAGGACAAAGGGGAGACATTGTCAATCTCCCTATGGGAATCATGGAGTACGAGAATCCCAGGTAGGGGGCGGAGGCCACCCAGCCAGAGCTCTTAAAGATTACACCTAAAAGCCGTCCCAAACAGGGCCTGCAGTTTGTTATCCCAACAAGGACACTATTGGAAGAAAATTACTGCCGTGGGCAGAGTATTGCACATGATTCAATAAATCCTTGTTCCACTACCTCTGGCTTCCTCCATGTGGTAGTATGTATTGGGGGTCATGTGGGACTGGAAGCCCTAATGTCATTGGCTGACAGATCCCGGGTCCTGGTTGGCCGTTGACCTCATACTCCGCCCTGAAGGCGAAGTATAAGAAGCCGGTGCCTTCCCCCGCAGGCCAGTTTACTATCGGGCTGCTGGGGAACAGACACGCTTAATAAAGCCTCATCGACTTCACTCTATTTGTCTCACGGAGTCTTTGTGCGCCACAATTTATTAAGCGTGTCTGTTCCCCAGCACGTGCGCCACACTCCAATTACTGAAAATCGAGAAACAGGTGCTGTGGCTGCTGAGGGAGAGAGAAGGGGTTCGGAAAATGTCCAACATCACCATAGTTTGCTGACAGTTGTGCCGTTGGCCGGTGGGGGGGGCTTCTGCCAGGGCCGGGCGGAGTAGCAGGGTGTGGCCAGGAGGTGGGCTGTGGGGTCGGGATGGATGGGCCCAGAACACAATTGCCAAGCCTGCAAGGCAGCTATGCAGCTGCACACACCGCTGACTGCCCACTGTAAACTTAGGGCCACGGGTCATAGAATCATAGCATTTGCAGTGCAGAAGGAGGCCATTCGGCCCTTCGAGTCTGGACCAGCCCTTGGAAAGGGCACCCTACCCAAGCCCACACATCCACTCTATCCCCATAACCCAATAAACGCACCCGACCTTTTTGGACCGTAAGGGTAATTTAGGAAGTCCAATCCACCTTACCTGCACATCTTTGGACTATGGGAGGAAACCGGAGCACCCGGAGGAAACCCAGGCACATACGGGGAGAACGTGCAGACAGTGACCCAAGCCGGGAATCCACTCCATTCATGATGGCCCTTTAAACTTAACTCCGCAACCAAGCTTCTGGTCACCTGCCCCAATATCTCCAGAAGGGCTGCAGTGTCAGATTTTGTTTTGATAATGCTGCTGTGGAACATCTTGTAACATTTGATTATGTTAAAGGCTGTTTACAAGCTGTTATTGTTTAAAAACATGAGCTGAAAGAATTGGTTTTCACTGGTCACATTGCAGGATTGACCCAAATATGATATAAACATCCCTTGTATCTCTGTATCCATCCTGTGATCAAAGGCTCATTCTTTCAAAACCAGTGATTCGATAAAACAAATTCTAAAAGTTTGGAGGCGGGACAATGTTTCAACCTCCTGTATGCCAGTCTCCCCCCCCCCCCCCACCACCACTTCCCCTACCCACTGCTCCTTCCGCCCCACACATCCACTCCCTCCATAACCCTGTCATTTCATCCATTTCATCTTTTTGTAACACCGTGGAACATTTTTGAACGCAACCGGCACTCAACAGATTTTTTGGCATTCAGGGAAGAAGGGTTATGGGGGTAGAACGGGAAAGTGGAGATGATGTGGGAGATCGGCCATGTTTGTATTGAATGTCAGAGCAGGCTCACAAGGGAGCGATTGACCAACTCTTACTCCTATTTTTCAAGTTCTCATATAAAGCACGTTCAGTCTCAAGAACATAGGCCACATGAAGAAGGGATGAGCAATGCTGATTGAATATTTAAGCCAAAGATATTATCAGTGCATTTTTAAACCTTTGTCAAACACAAACATGGTATCCATTATCAAATCACTTGTTTTTCTCAGGGATAATGAAAATATCTCAAAAGTCCATTCGAATAGAACCCTGGTTCCCTGGGACAATGAGCAGTATTGATGAGCACAGAGGAACGTCTGTGTGTTTTTGGCAGTCGCAGTTTGAATCTTGAGTGTGGGGACTTTTTTTTTGTTTAACAATTCTCCGAGTTGAGCACATGATATTTCTGGAGCCTGCTCCTTTTTTTATTCAGTATTTGAATTTCTGTGCTGCAGAATAATTGAATGTCATATGTGAAGGACAGAGGGCAGAGGGTGAGGAGACAGGGGGGGTCATGCCTATTTATCAGCAGGGGGGACTGGCGCCTGGAGGGGGCCTGGAGAAGTGGTGGGGGAGGGGTGATCCGTGTGCCCTGATCTCTTGTAGAATTGTCGAGTTGGCAGCCGGTGATGTCTGTGTGTTGCCGCACTCTGGTCCCTATGTTCCATGCACGTCAGATTCTGCAGTCCACCCGTCCCACATACCATGGGATCACGGCTGCCCCAGTCAAGCAAGCAGACACTCCTCCCTCCGTTATAGAGGAAGGATGAATTTTCCAGCTGATAAATGTTGGATTCAGATTGCGACACTGGGCCACAACTAATATATTTTTAAAATTCTTCCATGGGATGTGGTTGTCATGGTGTCGTGTCGCTGGTTGGGTCAGCATTTACTGCCCATCCATAACTGCCCTTGAGCTGAGTGGCATTTAAGAGTCAACCACATTGCTGTAGGCCAGACCTGCAAATGATGGCAGATTTCCTTCCCGAAAGGACATTAGTGAACCAGATGGGCTTTCATGGTCACCGTTAGACTTTTAATTGCAGATATTATATGGATTCAAATTTTACCATCCGCCATGGTGGGATTCGAACCAAGGTCCGCAGAGCATCACTAGTCTAGTGACAATACCACTATCCCACTGCATAGACATAACTTTTAGATTGACAGATTGCAATATGCCTGAAACACTAATATTGAACATAGCTGGGGTTACCACCTACCTGGTGAAAGAATTGTGATGGCTGTTAAAAGACTATATTCTTCTTGTGTCATCTTCAACTCCCCAATACTTCGATAGAAGTTAAACATTGGGACGATATACTCCTCAGCAATGCCTATTTAAAAGTGAAATGATGTTTCATTGTAATCCATCACAATTGTTTCATTAAATAACAAAGTATTTCACTTTCATGGCAAAATACATCAGCAATATACAAGACCAAAGCAAACACATTTGTTAGAAATGTACAAAGTCAGAACTCACACCAAGTTGGACTGGATTGGATTTGTTTATTGTCATGTGTACCGAGGTACAGTGACAAGTATTTTTCTGCAAACAGCTCAAACAGATAGTAAAATAAAATAAAAAGAAAGTACATAATAGGGCAACACAGGGTACACAATGTAAATACATAGACACTGGCATCGGGTGAAGCATTAATCAGGTCAGTCCATAAGAGGGTCGTTTAGGAGTCAGGTAACAGCGGGGAAGAAGCTGTTTTTGAATCTGTTCATGCGTGTTCTCAGACTTCTATATCTCCTGCCCGATGGAAGAAGTTGGAAGAGTGAGTAAGCCGGGTGGGAGGGGTCTTTGATTATGCTGCCCGCTTTCCCCAGGCAGCGGGAGGTGTAGATGGAGTCAATGGATCGGAGGCAGGTTTGTGTGATGGACTGGGCTGTGTTCACGGCTCCCTGAAGTTTCTTGTGGTCTTGGGCCAAGCAGTTGCTATACCAGGCTGTGATGCAGCCAGATAGGTTGCTTTCTATGGTACATTCTATGGTGCATTTGTAAAAGTTGGTAAGAGTCAGTAAGAGAGAGTAAGACTCTCCAGGGTCTTGACTCATCCTTTTCTCTGGAATCTTCTCCAACCCCAAAGCTCTCTAAGGTCTCTGCGCTCTCCTAATTATGGCCTCTTGAGCACCCCTGTTTTTAATTACTCCACCATTGCTGGGTAGCATGGTAGCACACTGGGTAACACTGTTGCTTCACAGCCCCAGGGTCCCAGGTTTGATTCCCGCTTGGGTCATTGTCTGTGTTGAGTTTGTATGTTCTCCCTGTGTCTGTGTGGGTTTCTTACGGGTGCTCCGGTTTCCTCCCACAAGTCCTGAAAGACGTGCTGTTAGGTAATTTGGACATTCTGAATTCTTCCCCTGTGTACCCGAACAGGCGCTGGAGTGTAACTTCACTGCAGTGTTAATGTAAGCCTACTTGTGACAATAAGGATTATTATTAATTGGTTACCCCGTGTCTTCAGCTGTTTGCGATACTAAACTATACAATTCCCTCCCTAAAACTCTCTGCCTCTCTCTATCTCTGCTTTAAGATGCTCCTTAAAACTGATGTCTTTCACCAAGCTTTTGGTCTCATTATGTGGCTTGGCGTTAAATTGTAACACTCCTGTGAAGTGACTTGTGATGTGTAAAGTCTCAGGCAAGCAACCACTTGGAGGGACGATCGTAGAAAAAATTTGATTTATTTCCATATATATTTATACCTCCTACTCCCCGAAGGATCTCCCATGTCCGGCCGATACTTTTGCTGGGGTATTTATGTCCCAGCAGTCTCTTGTTTAAGGGGTGGCTCCACCCCCCTCATCTGGGTAGACCATTCTCTGGTGAGACCAGAGGGATTTTGCGGTTGCAGATCCCTGAGCCTCTGTAGGGTTATAACAGGATGTTTATGTTAAAGGTGCTATTGAAGACTGATAAATTCCATTCCCATGATATTCCTGAACTATAGAATGTTCCTGAATTACAGGATGTCCCAGCACAGAAAGAAGGCAGTCAGCAATCTGTGTCATTTTATCGAATCCCATTCTCCTGCTTGTTGCTCATATGACCTCAGCAGGAGTAGGCTCATCAGCCCATTGGGCCGGCTCCACCAATCAATGAGATTATGACTGATCAGATTGTGATAATTCTCAACTTTAGTTTCCCAGGCAGCATGGTGGCGCAGTGGTTAGTACTGCTGCTTCAAGGCGCTGAGGTCCCAGGTTCGATCCCCACTCTGGGTCACTGTCCGTGTGGAGTTTGCACATTCTCCCTGTGTTTGCGTGGGTTTCGCCTCCACAACCCAAAGATGTGCCGGGTAGGTGGATTAGCCACACTAAATTGCCCCTTAATTGAAAAAAAATGAATTGGGTACTCTAAATTTATTTTTTGTAAACTCTACTTTCCCACCTTATCCCCATAACCCTCAATTCTCTTCCTGATTAAAAATCTGCCTATCTCAGCCATGAACATACTTAATGACACAGCATCTACAGCGTCTGCGGTAACAAATTCCATAGATTCACTACCCTCTGAGAGAAGAAATTCCTCCTCACCTCCGTCTTAAATGGACGACCATTTTTGTGCTCCAGCTTTTAGAGTTGATTCTTTTTGCTACAATTTATTTGCTTTCAGGAGGATCTGTGAATGAGGCCACAACAATGGCTTGTGCCAGAGAATTGCAGACTCTAATCATTCTTCACATACAGAATCCTCTCCAAACCTATTTTAGGATCCTGTATGTGAGTAATGTGAGGCATGATGTGCGGTGAGTGTAATCTCACCAGGGTGGGGGCGGGGGGTGAGCTTTGATTCTGTTATGTATCTTGGAATACATTCTTGCTGTTTATGCATCATGTGATGTGTAGTGACGTCAGCAGGCTTTGGGCAGGTCACCATCTTGATTATATTGAACAACACCCTTAATAAACCTCTAATCATGTTTTACAAGAGTCCAGAGTGTGGTCACCTCCATACCTTTAACACAATCTAACAGGAGAGAAAACTGGCGATGAGGATTGGGGCAATGAAGTCGATGGAAAGAAGACTTTTGATTGGAATCAATGGAAGATTCTTGGGACTGGACTCACACACACACAGATGTTGGGCGAAGCACTGATGCTGATGTGAAGGTCTAACAAAAGTTTTTGACAGCAACTTAGAGTAAGAAGACTATCAGTCGCAAAAGACTTGGTTGTGTTGAAGGGAGTGGGGTCTGGCTTCAGGGACCTCGCACGTGGCGGCACTACATGGTCTGCCGGGAATGGGATTTCTCTGGGCCACTAGTCAGTAGAAAGTTGAAATAATTACGCATAAAGGGGAAAGAATTCCTAGTTGTTACTCAAGGGATCGTTTGTGCCATACTTTCCAACACAGTCGGAAGGGAGGAAGTGCAGATCCTAGGAGCCTGGATCAAAAAATAACAGGCAAAACGGGTGCCATGGACATGTTTGATGAGGATTATGAAACATAGAATTGATATGAAGAAAGATTCCAATTGTTTTTAATAGATAATCAGACATCGGAGGACCTAGAAGTCACAACATTTCTCAGCTCAATTGACCATAAAATATTTTAAAATATAAATTTAGAGTACCCAACTATTTTTTCTCCAATTAAGGGGCAAATTCAGTGTGGTCAATCCACCTAATCTGCACATCAATGGGTTCTGGGCGTGAGACCCATGCAAGCACAGAGAGAATGTGCAAACTCCACACGCACAGTGACCCGGGGCCGGATTGAAACGGGTCCTCAGCGCCGTAGGCAGCAGTGCTAACCACTGCTCTACCGTGCCGCCCTGCCGTAAAACATTTGTGATGCTACAGAATCTAGTTCACCCAGTAAGAGCAGGAGTCAAGTCCTTCGGTGAATTAATGAAAAGCTTAGAGGGACACATTTCTCTCCGAAACCGTTGCACATTGCAGAAAGGTTCCCAATCCACTGCCCTAGTCAGGAAGAAGGTGAAACTATTTTACTGATGATAGCGTTTTAAAGAGATTAGCTAGATATTGTGAATTTAGAGTACTTGACCATCTTCAGATGCTTCATCAATGACCTTCCTTCCATCATAATATCAGAAGTGGGGATGACTGCACAATGTTCAGCACCATTCATGACTCATCAGGTAATGAAGCAGTCCATGTCCAAATGCAGAAAGGCCTGGACAATATCCAGGCTTGGGCTGACAAGTGGCAAGATACATTTACGCCACAGAAGTGCCAGGCAATGACCATCTCCTACAAAAGAGGATCTAACCACTGCCCCTGACATTCAATGGCATTACCACCACTGAATCCCCCGCAATCAACATCCTGGGGGCTACCAGTGATCAGAAACTGAGCTGGACTAACCACATTAATACTGTGGTTGCCAGGGCAGGTCAAAGGCTAGGAATCCTACGGTGACTAATTCACCTACTGACCGCACCCACCCCCCCCCCCCCCCCCCCCGCCCCCTCCAAAGCCTGTCCACCATTTACAAGGCACAGGTTAGGAGTGTAATGGAATACTCTCCACTAGCCTGGATAAGTGCAGATCCAACAACACTCAAGAAGCTGGACAGCATCCAGGACAAAGCAGCCGCTTGATTGCTCCCCCTTCCACAAACATTCAAACCCGCCGACACCGATGAACAGTGGCAGCCATGTGTTCCTGAGACAACACCTTCCAAACCCATGACCACTACCTCTAGAAGGGCAAGAGCAGCAGATACCTGGGAACTCCACCACCTGGAGGTTCCCCTCCAAGTCACTCACCACCCTGACTTGGAAATATATTGGCGCTCCTTCACTGTCGCTGGGGCAACATCCTGGAACTCCCTCCCTAACAGCACAGTGGGTGTACCTTCACCTCAAGGACTGCAGAGGTTCAAGAAGGCAATTCATCCCCACCTTCTGAAGGGCAACTGGAGATATGCAATAAATGCTGGCCCAACCAGAGACACCCATATCTCGTAAATTAATTTTTCAAAAAATACTCTTCGAGACAGGCTGGTTTTGGGCTATGCCGTGAAGCAATTCAGAGGATGCTATTTACTGCAAATGATTGTAACTCTGAAAGCTGCTGTGGAAATTGCCACATCTATGGAGCTTGCAATGAGAGAAGTTTCACAGAGAGGGGTTGGAGCGAAGATGCACACAATGGGTACCGCAAGGAACAAGGTTGCAAGGGTGCAATCGTGTCACCGTTGTATAGTGGTTGGACACTCAGTGGAGGAATGCTGGAGTAAATCAAATGCATGCAAGAACTTTGGCAAGCAGGGCCACATTGCCAAAATATGTTGGGCTCAGAAAACGTCTTCTACACCAGGAAAGTGCAAGAAGAACAATACAAGCCAACAATCTAGTCGTGTCTACAAATTAGTGGATGAGGTCAAGATCACTCAAAAGACAGCGAAATCCAAGTGGTAGAGCTAGGTGTTTTGTCAATGCAGGGAGAGCAACCTTCTCCAATTATCATTGTACCATGTGACTATGAAATGGATCCCGTTTTTTTCACCTCCAATTCCTTCTGTCCTAGTTGTAATTTCCTTCCTCAGAAACAACCTGACACAACCGATTCCCTGTGCCACCGAGACTGTCCCCTCTATCTCCCATACCAAATACATAAAAAGGGTTAAACTTCACATTGACAGCCTGAGCGTGACTCTGAGTATTGAAATCACATGATCGGCAAGTGTCTATTACTCATTTCCTCATCCACAGAAATGTAATTCAGCACATCTGGATTCTTAATTAGCAAGACATTGCCAGTATGAACAGTACTGGGGCAGTCGAACAGGAGAGGGTCCAACAGTACAGCCTCCTTTGATCACAGAGGCACAGTACATCAGCAGAGCCCTGGAGCACATATAGTCCTGGGGTGTGTGCAACTGTTTCAGAGTGGGCTGAGAAGGAGGGGGAGAGTGAGTGGGTCAGGGAGAGAGAGGGGGAAGAGGGGTAAAGGGTGTGGTACAAATTACAATCATTTAAAAAAACGGGTACAACAATTGCTGGAAACTTTAGTAGGAAAACAAACTAGAGGTCTGTGAGAGAGTCACTAAAAATCCAGTCGGGAATTCAAAAGATGTTTCTTTATCCAGAGAGTGATTAGAATGTGGAAATTGTAAGACCAGAAGAGATAGGAACAGGAATAGGCCGTTCGGCTCCTCGAGCCTGGTCCTACTGTGCCTCTGTGATCAAGGGAGGCTGTACTGTTGGACCCTCTCCTGTTCGACTGCCCCAGTACTGTTCATACTGATCAAGGGAGTGATTGAGGTGAATAGTATAGATATATTTAAGAAAAAGCTAGATAAATGAATAAGAAATATAAGGCTGTATAAATAGTGTGAGATGAAGAGAGGTGGAGAGGAGGTTTGTGTGGAGCATAAATACTGGCACACGTGTGTCCTGAATAGTCCACGAATTATAAAACATAACTTCCCCTCAGTTGGCACTGCTCGCAGCTCATCCTCATCACCACTAGATGGAAGTGTCTCCTATCACTTCACTGTTTCTCAGGCTATGGAGGGAGCTTCCATGGACCATTGTTTAAATGACTGCATATTACTTCCTTACATAAGAGAAATAGCTTTAAAAAATCTTTAATCACCTGTGGAATTAGAAGGATAGGTGGGAAATAGTGGCAAAAGAGTCAAACAAGCCACAAGCACACTATTATCACAATAAATACTTGTAAATTAATAATTATGTTTGGCAATTAGGTTATTCCTGACGGTCGGTGATGTGTGTCACTGGAACTCTGGCATTTCATCGCATGTTCCTAAATTATCAAATGTTTAAGTTGGTGCCATTTTAAAGAAAATAAATGACCAAGTTGATCACAACCTCAGAACTCCTCTGTTCTTCTTTGAAATAATGGCCACTGCTGGAGGGCAGACAGGGCCTCGGTTTACTAGCTTATCAAAAAGTCAGCGGGCGCGATTCACCAATCACGGGACTAAGTGTCCGCGCCATCGTGAATGCCGTCGTGTTTCACGACACCGCGAAACGGGCGCAGGCAGTAGGGATTCTGGCCCCCATAGGGGGCCTGCACAGCACTGGAGGGGTTCACGCCGCTCCAGCCTTACATCCTGGCATGGACTGGGGGCGGCGCCAACCCTCGCATGCGCAGTGGTGAAGTGCCAACCGACGCATGTGCGGTAGACTCACGGAATGCTCCGGCCCCGACGCACAATGACGCGGGGGTTCTGGGGCCGGAAGCGGAACAAAGTAGGCCCAGGGGGGAGAGGCCGGCCCACTGATCGGTGGGCCCCGATCGTGGGCCAGACCCCATCAGAGCCCCCCCTGGTGAAGGAGCGCTTTCCCCTGCCCTGCAGGCCACCCCCCCGGCCCCTTCGCGCAGAGTTCCCGCCGGCAGCGACCAGGGGCGGGATTCTCCGTAATCGGCACGATGTCCGCCGACCGGCGCCAAAAACGGTGTGAATCAGTCGGCATCGCGCCGCCCCAAAGGTGTGGAATTCTCCACATCTTGAGGGGCTGAGCCCTTACCTTCAGGGGCTAGGCCTGCGCCGGACTGATTTCCTCCCCGCCAGCTGGCGGGAAAGGCCTTTGGTGCCCCGCCAGCCGGCGCAGAAATGACTTTGCCGTGCGGCGCATGCGCGGGAGCGTCAGCGGCCGCTCACGGCATCCCCGCGCATGCGCAGTGGAGGGGGTCTCTTCCGCCTCCGCCATAGTGGAGACCATGGCGAAGGCGGAAGGAAAAGAGTGCCACCACGGCACAGGCCCGCCCGCGGATCGGTGGGCCCCGATCACGGACCGGAGAATAGGTGGCCCGGCCGCGGACAGCGGGCCATGACTGGCGCCGTGCCAAACGCGCTGGCGCAAATGGAGCCGATTCTCCGCACCTCAGAGAATCGCGCGGCAGCGTCGGGGCGGCGTGGCGCGGTTGCGGCGATTCTCCGGCCCGGCACGGGGCTGGGAGAATCGCGCCCAGCACCTTCAACAGTACACCTCTCACACTGCACCGTGAGTCTCAGCCTGGGGTTTGTTATAATTCATTGACAGGATGTGAGCATTGCAGGCGAGGCCAGCATTTATTGCCTGTCTCTAATTGCCCTTGAGGAGCTGGTGGTGAGCTGCCTTCTTGAACCGCTGCAGCCCCTGTGCTTGAGGAGTGGGACCTGAACCCACGACCCTCTGAGTCAGAAACAAAACTGAACCACAGCAAAGACTTGCGAACAACAGAGTCGACAGCCGACTGTACTGCGAGGTGGGGAGTGAGCCTCACTAGGTGGAGCTTGTCTCAAACAGCATCACAAACATCCATTCAATGGTGTCTGCTGATTCCCTTGCTTTGTCGATACTGCCAGGCCACAGGCCTCCTCCCCCGCCCAAACCCCGAGCCTGAATCTTCCCCAGGCTCTCCCCTTTCTCCCCTCATACACTCTCCAAGCTCATCTTATCCACCCCTTGCTCCCTCAACCCAATTCCCACTAAACTGCTGACTACAACAGCAACCTGAATTTCTACAGTCCCTTTAACCTTAGAATAGCCAAGGGGCGGGATTCTCCAATAATGGGGCTATGTCTCCACGCCCGTAAAACAAACGCGCGCGAATCAATCTGGACTTACCTGGAGTAAGTCCAGTGTGATTCTCCAATTTGCAGGGGGCCAGCAGGGCCCCGGAATAGTCCTCGCAGCTCCGGCTGCCGATACAGGGCCCTGTACTTCCGGTCGGGGGTTCGCCCTGCGCGACATGGCCGACCCACACCGCGGACCGTCACCAAAACATAGGCCCCACTCCAGATCGCACGCGCTCACGGATCTGTGGCCCCCGATCTGTAGCCTGGCCATCCAGGAGGCCCAACCATTGTGAATGATCCCCCCCGCCCTCCACCAGGGCGGCCGCAAACTGAGTCCGCAGCCGCCACGCTGAGTTCCCGACGGGTGGACCATGAGAATCACGCCGGCGGGAACGTGGCCAGCTGCACTCAGTGAATCACCGCGGGGGCCTCTTTCAATGGCCCCCGACTGGCGGCGCGTCGACCGCGTGCGCGTGATTGGCGGCGATTGTCCGGCGTCGGACCCGATCTCGGGTTTGACGCCCATTTTCCGCCCCCGCGCCGACCGCAATTTCAGCACGGGGGCTCGGAGAATCCTGCCCATGATTTCACCCTCAACCTAAGAGGATACCAAGGCTGTGACCAAATTCTTGGTCAAACTAGTAGATTTTAAGGAACTTCTTGAAGGAGAGCGAGGCAGAGAGGTTTATCGAGGAACTTCCAGGGTTCAGACAGTTGAAAGCACAGCCAGCAATGGTGGAGTGATTGAAATGAGGCTGCACAAGAGGCGTGAGTTAGAGAAGGACCGAGACTTCCCTGCTTGAACCTCGATGCAGGTGGATATTGTAAACTGTCCCCACTCATTCCCTGTCCTTTCAAAAATGCTCTCAGATGTAGACGGGCGGCAGGACACAGTCTCCCTCAGGGACCTGGCCCCCGCGGGTACCCTGCGTCCACCATCATCTCACCACTTCCTTCCACCGCCCCATCTACCCCATCAACTCATCCGGGGTCCATTAGCACCGCCCCTGCGCCGTCACCCTGTCCGGGACCCTGTTGGGAGGACGACGTGCTCCCGGGGTCGAAGGTCTCGACGCCAGCGTCTACACAGCGACGTTCACAGCGGACAATACCCCCTCCTGTGAGACTGAACCTGTGAGTCCACTTCACCCCCCCCCCCCCGGACTGTTGTTTTAACAGGGGGTGAATGTGGTGAGCTACGTATGGCTGTTGTATATTATTGTATTTACTCACTGTTACTGTTGTTGTGTTGATGTTGTTGTTGGCTCCGCCTGTGGCCCCGCCCCTCTGAGAAGGTATATAACCCATCGATCCGGGACAACCTCTCAGTGCGGGAGGAGCTACTGGTGGGCACATTCTAGCTGATTAAAACCACAGTTCTTGTTAACTACCGTTTCAACTGGATTGATTGGTATCAAGGACCACACGTGAACGATGCCGGTGGGACTCGGCGGGCACTCGGCCCGTCGAGCATGGAGAAGTGCCGCCCCCCCTCCGGCGATTCTCCAACCCGCCGTGGGCTCGGAGATTCCTGCCCCCTATCTAATCCCACTCCAGCCCTAACCAGTAACCCACACAACCTGTACACCTTTGGACACTGAGGGGCAATTTAGCATTACAATCCACCTAACCTGCACATCTTTGAACACTAAAGGGCAATTTAGCACGGCCAATCCACCTAACTTGCATATCTTTGGACTGCGAGAGGAAACCGGAATACCTGGACGAAACCCATGCAGAAACGGAAAAATGTGCAGACTCCACACAGACAGTGACCCGAGGCCAGAATTATTGACCTCTCTGTTCGGGGAAATAAGGCATTCCTATCCACTCAGTTTGGGCCCCTCATGATTTATGCATGTCAATTAATCTCCCCTCCGGTTCCTCTGCTGCAAAGGAAACTACACCAGCCAATCCAATCTTTCCCTATTGCAAACACTGTCCTGTCCTGGCAACAACCCCTTTAAATCTTCTCTGCATCATCTCCAGTGAGGTCACATCCTTTATTGCAAAGAGTTAATCAGGCTAATGTCTGAACGATAGGATTACATGGTGGGTGCTCAGGTGGGTGCTGGATTAGTGGAGGATTCATTCGGAAACTCATCGCTCAGTTGATTCCAGTTCAGGGGATGAGATCATCAAAAACCTTCCCACCTCCAATCATGATGGTTGAATGAAAATTTCATGTTTTGAAAACCTTTCAAGTTCTCTGTGTCCTGATTATTGTGTGGGCGTAAAGATCGCAATATTCTGCATTGCAAATGGAAAACATCCATTTTATTTGTATTGTCCTCTGGAAATAGAACTCAAAAAAGAGCTGCCCTTTATTTAAAGAAATCGCCCATCTCCATATGAATAAATGCTTCTGTGGTAAGGGCAGGAGGAGACACAAACGATTCACCTGACAGAATATTAAGAATTCATTATAGCTTCTTGTATAATCGGAGACGCGCGGCTGAATTATTCATGAGAATGGCCTTAAGTTAAGAAGTTGATAGGTGACAATGTGAAGGACTCATGTGGATATTTCAGGCGTAAACATTTCAGTTATCATCCCCAGACTGTCACACCATGACAAAAGGGCCAGATGATATTTTCATTCTTCAATGTCCAAATTAAGTCAGAATTATCTTACCATTCCACCTGGGGGTATCATTTCTTTAAGCAATGCCATTTGATTCACTATCATCCTCAGAGGTTCTACCCCATGTAAAAGGAGGGACAGACATCAGCAGCTGATAAACTGAAGAATTAATGTGGTGGTGATGGGCGTAAAGATCGGCAGATACGGAAAGGCAAATCAAAATGTGTTTTATCGCGCTGAGTAAATCGAGTTCCAGAGTTCAAGCACGGAATCAACAGGCGCGACTGAGGCAAAGCTACACTGTCAGAGGGTCGGTACTGAGGGAGTGCTGCACTGTCAGAGGGTCAGTGCTGAGGGAGTGCTGCACTCTCAGAGGGTCGGTACTGAGTGAGTGCTGCACTCCTACAGGGCAGTATTGAGGAAGCGCTGCACTGTCAGAGCATTAGTAATGAGGGAGCGCTGCACTGTCAGAGTGTCAGTACTGAGGAAGTGCTGCACCGTCAGAGGGTCAGTACTGAGGGAGTGCTGCACCGTCAGAGGGTCGGTACTGAAGAAGTGCTGCACTGTCAGAGGGTCAGTAGTGAGGAAGTGCTGCACTTTCAGAGGGTCGGTACTGAGGGAGTGCTGCACTCTCAGAGGGTCGGTACTGAGGGAGTGCTGCACTGTCAGAGGGTCGGTACTGAGGGAGTGCTGCACTGTCAGAGGGTCAATACTGAGGGAGTGCTGCACTGTCCGAGGACTGAGTTAGGGAGGGGCAACAAATATTGGCAATAGCAATGTTGTTCACATCCCAAGACAAAGCAAAAACAAATATTATGGAATTCTGGCCTTATTAAATCATGCTACCTCGGCATCAGAGAATAGTATCAATGCTTTACAAAATGAGTGTCATAGAATCATGGCATCAAACCATTGCTCAAACCAATTGAACAGTGAAGATATTCAACTTTAATGTTCCACGAGAATGGCTTGTTTTGAGGTGAGGTTTGGGAGTCACGAACATATTTACATATTTACATAGATATTTGCTGTTGACGTAAATGTGAAGGCTGACTCTCCATGGGGTAGGAATTTATTGCTGTATCTGGAAGACGGAGAATTTAATCCTGATGAACACGGCCTCAACAAAATGCGTCAGAACCAGCCTCAACATCCGACCTAACCCCAGACAATCTGCATCACCACGTGTGAGTGTGTGTGGCATCACCTCATCTCCATTTGGTTACTTTTTCAGTCACTCTGCAGTGTGCCGTGCAACGGTAAACCACATAGTTAAACAACCAGAAATCCAACCCCAATCGAGCAGCTGATACTCCCTCTGCCCTGTACCAGTGACACAAGCACTGAATGGCACAATACAGACAATACTATGCTCTGAAATATTTATCTTTTCCGAGCCCTGGTTTCAAACTACAATATGTATTATTCATGCCGTTGTTTGCTCAATGCCCGGGCTCAGTTGCTGGATGTAGTTACTCCACTCGTACCCTTTCCAAAGTTACACCACCAAACTACAGAGTGTAAAACTGATAATATATTTAAACAAAAAAACAAGTTAATATACTCAATATTGCCAGTGAGGTCACAAGGGCTTTGTCTCCATGCATAGTCAAAAACAATCCAAGGGTTTTCATGGAATAGACTTTAAAAGGTATCCAGGGGGCCTGATTCTCCGTCCCACCAGACCCCAATTTCTGGTACGACGCACCCCCGCCGGCAGCGGGATCCTCCAGAACATTTAGTCATTTGAGTCTGTTCTACCACTGTGGTGAATGTATTTCACCTAATGCATGAGCTGTCTGTACTGTCTTTATAATGATGTAACTCATGACCTGGAAGTGATGATACGGACTACTTCCAGGTACTGTACTGGAACCGCGGGCCATATATAGTCCGGCCACCTGTGGGTGGCACTCATTTGTACAGCCGACTCTGGCAGGCGAGTTCATGGATATTAAAGCCTAATGTTCGCTCGTTCTCACGGTCTCACGGTGAATTGGCGGTCTCACAACCACTCATTGAGGTATTAGCTGGTTTGCATCCAAGTTACATTCACCCACTATATCTCCATATGGATCATTGAATATTACAGAACACAAGGAGACTATTCAGCCCTTCACACCCGAGCCAAAATCAATCTCGGATTTAAAGTTGAGCCAGCATCTGCTGCTTTATGTGGGAGAGAGCTCCACTATTCGACCACCCTTTTGTGTAATGAAGTGTTTCCTAACTTCTCTCTGAATAACCAGCCCAGCCTCTGATTTTAAGATTAAGGGCAGGATCTACCGGTCGCGTTGCACCCGAAATGTGGTGCGGCACGGCACAACGCAGCTGGCAGATGCCGGGGGATCCCACTTCCGGGATCTATCCGGCTCCCCACACCCCGTGAGATCTAATGCGATATCGCGAGATATCACGATGTGAATCCTGCCCAGAAGGTGGGATCACTTTCTGCCAAATCTGCATATTAGAGTGAGATAGTTAGTCTCACTCTAATCTGCTTTCCTGAGATCTAACCAAGACGTGGGGTCTCACTCACTCGCCTTAGAGACCTCGGATGAGCGGTGCTGGTCTCCAGAAATAAGGGCCAGATGGAATGGCACTCGTGGGGACATCCCTGGAGGTTGGAGGGCCCCAGTTGCATGCTCACCTGGAAGGGTGGCACACTGGGGCTGCTGGAGAATTCCGGCCTGCATCTCCTGGTCCCAGACTACCGCTACCGGTGGAAAGAGTTTATTTCAAAATCTAAAAATCTTCAAAATATATTTAATGAATCACTTTGGTTGAAACACAATTGCTGCAAGTAACCTTCTGCACAAATCAGCTCAATTGCCTACTTTACTTTGTATACTCCTGAAAACCTGAAAATACAAATAACATTATACCATAATATTATAGCATCATAATTGCCAGGGATTGTGATCACAATTAATCTTCTGGTCAAATAGCATTTAACTGAAATCTCTCGTTGTTTAAAATAGCAAAGGGCTGTTGATGGAAACAGTAAGATGAATGTGGACACTGAGCCAATCTTTCTCCTCAAATTAAACTTTAATTTTTAATCCTTGAAAATATTTTCTGGTAGGGATCTGTACTTACAACAGAAGTACAACCAGCTGTGATATTTCAGGTTGTTGAAACTTCTCAGCAGAGCTCCTGTGGCATTGCTCGTGAGCACGCCAGCAGTTGATTCAGATACGATCCTGGCATTGTGGCTTTAAGACCAGCCCTTTAAATCGGCAAAAAACATCAAGCAGTTGGAACAAAGGTAAATTTCAAACAACTGATCAATTTACAGCTATATTTAAGACTTACTTGCCAAAATGTTTGTGATGCCTGGGTTGTGCCAGATATGGCCCTTGATACAAAACTTTGCAAGTCAGTAGGCAAATGAAGACACACAAGAAGAATCATTGTGCAGAAATAATAATCGCTTATTGTCACAAATAGGCTTCAATGAAGTTACTGTGAAAAGCTCCTAGTCGCCACATTCTGGCGCCTGTTCGGGGAGGCCGGTACAGGAATTGAACCCGCGCTGCTGGCCTTGTTCTGCATTACAAGCCAGCTGTTTAGCCCACTGTGCTATGTAGCACCATGGTTGGATTCCAGCCTCAAAAATTTGGGTGATGTTTGTTTACTATTGTTGTATTGTTGTTCATTTACTAGGCGTAGATGAATAATGCAGTGACCAGTGAGGGATGCATGAGTCAACATAACAAACCATCTCACTCCAGTAAATGTGCGTGTTTAATGTACCGTAACTGCCCTCTCTCTATTCTCCAAAAGGAGTAAGGGCCGCTCAACATGGAGCCGACAGAAAGATTAATTTCAGTGCCGGATTAATTTTCTAGCGGCTGGGAGAAGATGCCGAGTATTGACGGGACTTGATCAAAAGGCTTCTCAGTGAGGCATGTGATGGGGGGACGTTGGTGGACCAGGTTTGACAGGCCAGGAGTGGAGAGCACTAAAGCGGGCTATGACCTTCCTCGAAAGAAGGTAACCATGCACCCATTGGCCGACTCCAGCCCACCCAGCTAAAGCTGCCAGGCTACCCACCTGCGTGAGCCGTAGGGGAGGGCATGGCATTAATTGGTCACTTCATGATCTCAATAGGTCCAGCGATGAGAGGGCCATGTCACACCTACATCATCACATGAAATGGGAGGCAGGTCGGGGTTGCTGGCTGGGTACCGGGCAAGCCTCGTGCTGCATTTATAAGCCCCCCCTTCCCCATCGGCAAACGGCAAACTGGTGAGGACTGTAAACTTCCACTGAAGGCGGGATTTTCCTCACCCCCTGCAGCATGTTTTGCGGCAGTGGAGGAGGCCTGTAATTGGCCGGTGGTGGGATCATCTGGTCCCTCTGCTGTCTACGGGGTTCCCCATTGCTCCCCACCTCCACTGTCAAGACTTCCTAATTCTCGTACTCAAAACCCCTTGCAACAAAGGCCAACATGCCATTTTGCCTTCTTAATTGTTTGCTGTATCTGCATGTTAACTCTCAGCTGTCCTTGGGTGAGCACACCCAAGTCTCTTTCAAAATCAACACTTAGAATTTCTCACCAAGCCTCTGGAATGGGACTTGAACCCACAACCCTGTGCCTCAAGAGACGAGGATGCTCCTCACTGTACCCCAACTGGCACTCAGAATTGCCTCCTTTGGTGCTGCATGGTTCTGCCATCCTTTTCTAACAGCATTGTGGGTGTACCTACACCACATGGGCTGCAGCAGCATTGGAAGGTGGCAGCTCACTATCAACTTCACAAGGGCAATTAGGGATGGGCAAAAAATGCTGGCCTAGCCTTGGATACCCACTGTGCCCAGGCTGTATGTCAGTGCTGGATTGAAAATAATACACCATCAGGGGCAGATATTTTCACCAATTGGTGCAGTTCTGGTATAATGCTGAGTGAGAACTTGCGTTTGTATAGCTCGTTCCCCCATCCTCAGAAGATGAAAGAGCCCACATCTTGTGAAAGAACTTTAAAAAATCTCTTGAAATATAATTAATTGACTGCAAAGTGGTTGGGAATGTTCTGAGCACAGGATGAGGTATTATAAAAATAGAAGTTCCTAGATCTTTCCTGCATTTGCAACCACATTTACTGGTCCAGCATTTATTGCCCATCCCCAGTTACCCTTGAGGGGACAGTTAAGAGTCAACCACATTGCTGTGGATCTGGAGTCACATGTAGGCCAGACGAGGAAAGGATGGCAGATTTCCTTCCCCTTAAGGATATTAGTGAACTAGATCAACAATAGTTTCACAGCCATCATTAGACTTTTTTTGTATAAATTTAGAGCACCCAATTCATTTTTCCCAATTAAGGGGCAATTTAGCATGGCAAATCCACCTACCCTGCCCATCTTTGGTTGTGGGGGTGAAACCCACGCAGAAATGGGGAGCATGAGCAAACTCCGTATGGACAGTGATCCGGGTCCGGGATCGAACCTGGGTCCTCAGCGTCATGAGGCAGCTGTGCTAACCACTGCACCACCGTGCCGCCCTATCATTAGACTTTTAATTCCAAATTTTTTTGCATTCAATTTTCACCATCTGCAATGCCAGGATTTGAAACTGGATCCCTAGAGTATTATCCTGGGTCTGTGGAAAACTAGTCCAGTGACAATACCACTGCACCACCACCTCACCAATTCAGCATTTAAACCAGAACAACACTGAATGTATCAATTTCTGCCCCTGCAGATGTGGCTGTTTCAATCCAGAAATGACATTCACCCTGAGTGCAGTCCATCATCTCCCGAGATAGGTAGATACTACTCTAAGTGTGTTCCTTAGACTCACCACTATGCCGAATTCGATCTTCTAGCAGCTCGCTCTGCTGGCAAGGAATTTTCCGGCTGAATATCTGGGCAGAGCGGAGGAACATGGCTTCGACAGCAGAACCTTTCAGCAAGGCGATCTGGTCTTCATGGTCCAGCATCTGGAAACCTACAGAGAAAACAGAGGCAGTATGACCCACAGAATCTCTGGCCAGCTCCCTCACCCCTTATTTTCCACTTTCATTGAGGGGGGGGGGGAGGTCAATCTATGGAACAAGCAACCACCGAGGGAGGCAGTGAGCATTGGATTTGTTGTAATGAAAATTAGATAGATTTTCATAAGGAAACAATATTTTAGGGTACAGCATATGAGTAACTTGAGGCATGACATGTGTTGAGTGTCAGGTATTCGGAAAGAAAAGATTATTTGCACCTGTCGTTCCCCAGCACTCTGCCCAAAGCTCCAATTAGCTTGATAATTGATTAAAATTGATGATTCTGATTAACAACACCATTAAAAGGCGCCACGGTGGTGCAGTGGTTAGCACTGCTGCCTCACGGCGCCGAGGACCAGGGTTCGATTCCAACCCCGGGTCACTGCTCGTGTGGAGTTTGCACAATCTCCCAGTGTCTCGTGGGTCTCATTCCCACAACCCAAAGATGTGCAGGGTAGATAGATTGGCCATGGTAAATTGTCCCTTAATTGGAAAAAAATAATTGGGGACTCTAAATTTTCAAAAAACGCCATTAAAATTGCATCATGTGACTACCAGGCCGCGAGACCTTGGTCTTTTTACTCTTGGCAATTCCTATTTTGCACTATGGGATACAGTCAATCGTAAGTCAGTCTCTAGAATATGTGTCAGCGATCCCAGTTAATTCACTTTCTCACTTCCCTATCACTGGGTGAAAATCTCTCGGTTTCTGCAAGTGTACCCAACAACTCACCACATAGAAAATGAGGTCCCCGAGTCTCTCCATGGCCTCAGCCATCTTGTGATCACTTCCAAACCCTTAACCTTCCGAGATATCTGTGTCATTCCAATACTGGCCTCCTGTGCACCCCCAATTGTAATCGCATCCCGATTGGTATCTGTGCCTTCAGGGACCTCGGCCCAAGCTCTGGAATTCCCTTCCTAATCCTTTCCAGCTTGTCCCATCTCGGAGGCGCTCCTTAAAATCTACCTCCTTGACCAAGCTTTTGGTCACCTCTCCCAATCTCTCCTTATGGAACTCAGAGCTCCTGTGAAGTACCTTGGGACATTTTACAATGTTAAAGTCACTAAGGAAATATAAACTTTTTTGAATTTTCTGATTCCCCAGCTTGATACCTTCCCTGAATGTGTGCTGGGAATTTTGTCTGTGAATTCTGATGCACTACGGATATCTGAAGAAATCAGAATCCTTAGTCTCTGAACTTTTGCAGATAAAGACTTTGCCTGATCCAGTCTGCAGTGTTGGGCCTTCGAGTTTGGATCTCATGTCCATGAGAGAGCTATGCTGGTTTCTCTTCTCTTAGGATCAAGGATGATTTGCTTCCCTTCTGGTTCAATGGGTTCTGAGATGGATGACAAGCCCAGTGTGCGATCAGCAGATTCTGCCACTTGCGGGGCAGGTGGTGTTTGAAGGATTGGTAGATGAGTTGTTTGGAGGTTTGTTCGCTCTTTCTCATGCCTCACCTTCATTTCTGTACATTCCTGAAAAATTTTGTTGATGCGTTCATTGCCTTCCCAAATGAAGCTTCTCCATTCTGATCAGTCATTATCCCCCATGAGTCTGTGGGGATTGTTGGAAATTCCCTCCTGTTGCCGCTGTCCTCCTGGGGGTCTACTGCCACGACCGAGTTCCATGTGGCACAGTGTCTGGTGTCAGACACACAAGCGACATGTCCCACCCCGCAGAGCTGGTTTGAGTGATTAGCGCTGTGATGCTGGGCAAGTTAGCTTGGGATTGCACACAACTGTTGGATCTCCTACTTTGTCAATGGATTTGGAGGATCTCGCGAAGGCACTACTGCTGGTATTTCTCCAGTGCTTTGACGTGCCTGCAGTAGGTTGTCCAAGTCTTTTAAGCCCGTGGAACATTGGGACCACTGCTGTATGGTAAACCATGAACTTAGTCCCAGGTTATAAAATCTGGTCCTCAAATAGTCTTTCCCATAGATGGCCAATGGCTGAGCTGGTGTATTCGAGGTGATAATGAACTTTGTCATTTGGATCTGCCTTTGTTGAAAAGAGGCTCCCAAGATATGGACAATGAGGTGTTGTTGTTCAGTGGCGATATTACTGGGGCAGAAACTGATATATCAGAAAGACATTTTTCCTCGGGCAACCCTTGCCCCTAGCAGTTTCACTCTATTCCAAGTCTGGACTCTCAAGGACTATGCATATAAGATAGCCACTAATAATTCCAATAGGAATTTCAGGAGAAACCTCTTTACCCGGAAAGTGGTGAGAATATGGAACTTGCTACCACAAGGAGTGTTGAGGTGAACACTTGAGATTAATTAATTTAAGGTGGAAACTAGCTAAATATGAGGGAGAAAGAAATGGAATGATTTGCAGATTGACTGGAATGAAGTGGGGCGAGAGGAGGCTTGTTTGGAACGTAAGAACCAATATAGACCAGTGAGGCCAATGGTCTGTTTCTGTGATGTAAATATAATGGGCGGGAATCTCTAGTCGCCGCCACTGAAATCTCGTTCGGTGATCGTCGGAGAATTCCTGTTCATGACCGAAATGGGGGCAGCGCCGCTTTCACGATGCTCTGCCCCTCCCAAGCGGCGTCAGGACATTGCCTGAGACCCACCCCCAATGCTCCACTCCCGACTGGCCGAGTTCCCAACGGATCAGTCGCATGTGGTCTCATCCGTCGGGGACTTGGCGTGGCGGCATTGGACTCAGTCTAGCGCCACCACAGTCGGGGGGAGGGGCCGATCCCAGGACAGGGGGCGGGGGGAGGAGGGGAGGAGGGATGGGGGGGGAGGAGGAGGGTGTACTAATGCATGTGAGGATGGGGGAGGGTGCAGCAATGCTTGAGGGGTGGGAGGGTGCACCGATGTTGGTGGTGGTCGGGGGGGATGCACCGAGTGTGAGTGTGATGCATGTGAGTGTGGGTACGCCAATGCTTGTGGGGGGGGGGGAGGATGCACCGATGCTTGTGAGGGGGGGGGAGAAGGGTGCACCGATGCATGTGGGGGTGGGTGCACCAATGCTTGTGAGGGGGAAGAGGGTGCACCAATGCTTGTTGAGGGGTGATTGGTGCCGGCTGGTGCACCAATGCTTGTGGAGGGGGCGAGAGCGCATCGATGCTTGTGAGGAGGGGGAGGGTGCACTGATTCCTTTGGGGGGTGGGGCCCTCCGTGTTCAAGGGGGGGGTGAGGGGGTACAGTTTCCTTCAACGCAGATTAGGGTGCCCTTTAAAGATGGTGCCCCGATTTCTGTGGAGCCAGCCTTGCCGGATGTCTCAGTGCCCACCCGCGTGAAAATGTAAACCAGGTCCCCAGATTTCCTGTGCATACAGTGAATCTGGAGAGAAAACATAGCTATGCAGCTGGAGAGCTACGCCTTGGTTTTCGGACTGAACCTGACACTGACCAATTTTGGAACGATTTTACCCCATATCTGCTTATTGTATCATGGATTCCCTCTCACACCGTCATCCCCATGGAGGACATTAATGTTATTCCTCTCCTCACTTGAGTAAAGTGAAGCAGTGTTCTTTCTATCTTCCCCTTCTCAACATGATGTGGAGATGCTGGCGTTGGACTGGTGTGGGCACAGTAAGAAGTCTTACAACACCAGGTTAAAGTCCAACAGGTTTGTTTCAAATCACTATTTTGGAATATCATATTCAATGTACAGGTTCTGAGTGTGTCAGCATCGCTCATAGGCCAACATTTATTGCCCAATCCTAGATGCCCTTGAAAAGATGGTGGTGAGCTGCCTTCTTGAACCGCTGCAGTCCCTGAGGTGTAGGTACATCCACAGTGCTGTTAGGGAGGGAGTTCCAAGATTTTGAACCAGTGGCAGTGAAGGAACGGTGTTCAGGCCAGGATGATGTGTGGCTTGGAGAGGAACTTGGAGTTCCCATATTACATGTGCTGCTCATGAAAGCTCACAGACTGTTCCACCTGGGAAACAATCCAATCAGCCCCAATGGTGTTTTTCCCCAAAGAAGCTTTACTTTGAACCTATGTTCTTGCTCACTAACCATGGGCGAAATTCTCCGGAAACGGCGCGAAGTCCGCCGACTGGCGCCCAAAACGGCACAAATCAGACGGGCATCGCGCCGCACCAAAGGTGCGGAATGCTCCGCATCTTTGGAGGCCGAGCCCCAACATTAAGGGGCTAGGTCGGCGCCGGACGAATTTCCGCCCCGCCAGCTGGCGGAAAAGGCCTTTGTTGCCCCGCCAGCTGGCGCGGAAATGACATCTCCGGCAGCGCATGCGCGGGAGCGTCAGCGGCCGCTGACGGCATTCCCGCGCATGCGCAGTGGAGGGAGTCTCTTCTGCCTCCGCCATGGTGGAGACCGTGGCTGAGGCGGAAGGGAAAGAGTGCCCCCACGGCACAGGCCCGCCCGCGGTTGGTGGGCCCCGATCGCGGGCCAGGCCATGGTGGGGGCACCCCCCCGGGGCCAGATCGCCCCGCGCCCCCCCCAGGACCCCGGAGCCCGCCCGCGCCACCTTGTCCCACCGGTAAGGTAGGTGGTTTAATTTACGCCGGCGGGACAGGCATTTTAGCGGCGGGACTTCGGCCCATCCGGGCCGGAGAATCGCGCGGGGGAACCCGCCAACCGGCGCGGCCGATTCCCGCCCCCGCCGAATCTTCGGTGCCAGAGACTTCGGCAACCGGCGGGGGCGGGATTCACAGGTGTCCATATTGCAATCCAAACCTCACTTCCCATGAATGGATAGAATTGACAAACCATAGGGCAGCATGGTGGTGCAATGGGTTAGCCCTGCTGCCTCACGGCGCCGAGGTCCCAGGTTCGATCCCGGCTCTGGGTCATTGTCCGTGTGCAGTTTGCACATTCTCCCCGTGTCTGCGTTTGTTTCGCCCCCACAACCCAAAGATGTGCAGGGTAGGTGGATTGGCCACGCTAAATTGTCCCTTAATTGGAAAAAATGAATTGGATACACTAAATGTATTTAAAAAAAAGAATTGACAAACCATTTCCCTTACCGGGCAATTTTTTGGTGAACTCGACAAGCACTTGAACATGGCTGGTGGCTGTCTCGGTGAGGAGTAGGAAATTTTCCTCAACACTGCTTCGTTGTTGCAGCTGCAGAGAAAGAGAAAGAGAAGTCAACCCCGACTGTAGAATCCAATATTATCTCTAGTTTAGCGGGCATGGTGAGAACAGCCCAGGGCTGTCAGAAAGATTTGTTAAAAATTGAGCGTTGCACATTATTGTCGTTTTTTTTTTGTACATTTCCTTCTTCCAGTTTAATTGGTGTAACATGGTAAACTAGTAAACAGTTTGTTTCTGATAGCATGTCATATAGTCCCGACAGTGCAGAAGTAGGCCATTCAGCCCATCGGGCCCCCACCGACCCTCAAATAAGAGCACCCCACCTAGGCCCAATCCCCCACCCTATCCCCGTAACCTCACCTGTCCTTTGGACACCAAGGGGCAATTTAGCATGGCCAATGCACCTAACCTGCACATCTTTGGACTGTGGGAAGAAACCGGAGCACCCGGAGAAAACCCACGCAGATACGTGAAGAAAGTGCAAACTCCACACAGTCACCCAAGGCCGGAATTGAACCTGGGTCCCCTGCTGCTGTGAGGCAGCAGTGCTAACCACTGTGCTGCCTTAAAGTCACGTTTTCTCTTGAGAGTTTATATATTTTTTTTGCCGGTGGAATAAAGGAAGGTTTTTGTAAACCTTCATGCAGTTTCTGTGCTTCAGTCCGAGCGTTTGGAATGTCCAGAGGATGTGATGCGGTGCTACATAGATGCAATTTTATCACTTGCCTAAGTATTGTGGTAGGAGGTATGAGCAGCCAGACAATACCAGAGACCAAAGTCTTGTCAGTTGTTGTTACCATAGGACAATTCACCAGATGTCCTCACCAACATTCTCCCCTCCAAAACCACTAAAAATAAATTATTTGGTACTTACCCACGTTGAATTTCATCAGCCATTTTTTGGACCACTCTCATAAACTGTCTAAATCTTTCTGCAGCCTCCCCATCTCCGCAACACTACCTGCCCCTCCACCTATCTTTGTATCATCGGCAAACTTAGCCAGAATGCCCCCAGTCCCGTCATCTAGATCATTAATATATAAAGAGAACAGCTGTGGCCCCAACACTGAACCCTGCGGGACACCACTCGTCACCGGTTGCCATTCCGAAAAAGAACCTTTAATCCCAACTCTCTGCCTTCTGCCTGACAGCCAATCGTCAATCCATGTTAGTACCTTGCCTCGAATACCATGGGCCCTTATTTTACTCAGCAGTCTCCCGTGAGGCTCTTTATCAAAGGCCTTTTGGAAGTCAAGATAGATAACATCCATTGGCTCTCCTTGGTCTAACCTATTTGTTATCTCTTCAAAGAACTCTAACAGGTTTGTCAGGCACGACCTCCCCTTACTAAATCCATGCTGACTTGTCCTAATCCGACCCTGCACTTCCAAGAATTTAGAAATCTCATCCTTAACGATGGATTCTAGAATCTTGCCAACAACCGAGGTTAGGCTAATTGGCCTATAATTTTCCATCTTTTTTCTTGTTCCCTTCTTGAACAGGGGGGTTACAACAGCGATTTTCCAATCCTCTGGGACTTTCCCTGACTCCAGTGACTTTTGAAAGATCATAACTAACGCCTCCACTATTTCTTCAGCTATCTCCTTTAGAACTCTAGGATGTGGCCCATCTGGGCCCGGAGATTTATCAATTTTTAGACCTCTTCGTTTCTCTAGCACTTTCTCCTTTGTGATGGCTACCATATTCAACTCTGCCCCCTGACTCTCCTGAATTGTTGGGATATTACTCATGTCTTCTACTGTGAAGACAGACGCAAAGTACTTATTTAGTTCCTCAGCTATTTCCTTGTCTCCCATCACTAGATTACCAGCGTCATTTTGGAGCAGCCCAATGTCTACTTTTGCCTCCCGTTTGTTTTTAATGTATTTAAAGAAACTTTTACTATCATTCCTAATGTTACTGGCTAGCCTACCTTCATATTTGATCCTCTCTTTCCTTATTTCTCTCTTTGTTATCCTCTGTTTGTTTTTGTAGCCTTCCCAATCTTCTGACTTCCCACTACTCTTTGCCACATTGTAGGCTTTCTCTTTTGCTTTGGTGCATTCCCTGACTTCCTTTGTCAGCTATGGCTGCCTAATCCCCCCTCTGATAACCTTTCTTTTCTTTGGGATGAACCTCTGTACTGTGTCCTCAATTACTCCCAGAAACTCCTGCCATTGCTGTTCTACTGTCTTTCCCACTAGGCTCTGCTCCCAGTCAATTTTCGTCAGTTCCTCCCTCATGCCCCTGTAGTTACCTTTATTTAACTGTAACACCTTTACATCTGATTCTACCTTATTTCTTTCAAATTGCAGGCTGAATTTTACCATATTATGATCACTGCCTCCTAAGTGTCCTTACTTTAAGATCTTTTATCAAGTCTGGCTCATTACATAACACTAAGTCCAGAATGGCCTGTTCCCTCATGGGCTCCATCACAAGCTGTTCCAAAAAGCCCTCCTGTAAACATTCAATGAATTCCCTTTCTTTGGGTCCACTGGCAACATTATTTACCCAGTCCACCTGCATATTGAAGTCCCCCATGATCACTGTGACCTTGCCTTTCTGACATGCCCTTTCTATTTTGTGGTGCATTTTGTGCCCCTGGTCCTGACCACTGTTAGGAGGCCTGTACATAACTCCCATTATGTTTTTTTTGCCTTTGTGGTTCCTCAACTCTACCTACACAGACTCCACATCATCTGACCCTATGTCATTTAGTGCTATTGATTTAATTTCATTCCTAATGGCTTCAGAGCCATTATTGCTAATTGCTTCACAGCTCCAGGGTCCCAAGTTCAATACCAGCTTGGGTCACTGTCTGTGCGGAGTCTGCACATCCTCCCCGTGTGTGCGTGGGTTTCCTTCGGGTGCTCCGGTTTCCTCCCACAGTCCAAAGATGTGCAGCTTAGGTGGATTGGCCATGATAAATGCCCTTAGTGTCCAAAATTGTCCTTAGTGTTGGGTGGGGTTACTGGGTTATGTGGATAGGGTGGAGGTGTTAACCTTGGGTAGGGTGCTCTTTCCAAGAGCCGGTGCAGACTCGATGGGCCGAATGGCCACCTTCTGCACTGTAAATTCTATGATAATCTATGATAATTAACAAGGCAACCCCACCCCCTCTGCCCACCTCTCTGTCTTTTCGATAGGTTGCCAATCCCTGGATGTTTAAATGCCAGTCCTGAACCCCCTGCAACCACGTCTCTGTGATGCCTACCACATCATACCTGCCAGTCACAATTTGGGCCACAAGCTCATCTACCTTGTTCCGTACACTGCGCGCATTTAAATATAGCACCTTTAATTCTCGATTGACTGTCCCTTTTTGTTTTCTTAGTGTGGTGGACCTTGGTTTACTGAGCCTTTCCACTGTGTCATATTTTGTGAGATGGGGACTATCGTAACCTCTCCTGAGTTCTGTCTTTTCGTGCTTTTTTGTATTCCTAAGCAGCTACGCTCCCCACTGATTACTTCACCTCTTGGTTCCCTGACTTTCCCTTCCCCCCCAATCTCTAGTTTAAAGTCCTATTGACCACCCTATTTACTCTTTTCGCCAGAACACTGGTCCCAGCTCGGTTCAGGTGGAGACCACCCCAACGGTATAGGTCCCCCCTGTCCCAAAACTGATGCAGTGTCCCATGAAAAGGAACCCCTCTTGCAAAGGGTTCCTTTGTTCTTTGTGAAATTTGCAAACAGCTCTGCATCAATTTTGTTGATGCTCGTTCTGTGAGAAAATATCACAAGCCATCGACGGGTATGTAACCCCACCCAAAATGGAGAGGTCTCACCCTCCATATTCTGGGAGGTGCTGAAGGCAGCGATAATGGGAGAAATAATAGCTTTCAGGCTCTCAGGGACAGTCAGGAAAGGGCGGCTCGGCATTGGCTGATCAACTCCATATTGGAAGTGCATCAACAGTACTCCATGGCCCTGACTGCGGAGCTGCTGGCGGAGAGCAAAAAATTACAAATGGAATTTGACCTGCTTTCCACTGGGAAAGCAGTGAACCAGCTCCGCCAGACACGGGGGACCTTTTATGAGCATGGGGACAAGGCCAGCCGCCTACTGGCTCACAAGCTGAGAAAGCAGGCAGCCACGGGGGAGATAGCACAGGTGAGGGACAGGAATGGCAGGCTAGTCACAGCACCAGATAAGATCAATGAGGCATTTGCCACCTGATGTGTTGGGTGGGATCTGGATCCGTGGAACACATACAGGCCACCAACACTTAAAATAGTGCAACACTATTTTATTAAGTCAGAAACTGTTGAACATACTTTCACTGTGAGTTAACACGATGTTAGATTAAACGAAAGACCTATGCCTTGTCCTAATTAGTCTAGGCACTCAGCACATGGTGAAGATCTGTGCTGCAAGCTGTAAGCTCTGTCCTAATAGGAGGCTGCAGCTAGAATGAGCGGGAACTCTGATGCCCCCTGTCTTTATAGTGCGTGTGCTCTAACTGGTGATTGGCTGTGGCGTTGTGTGTGTTGATTGGTCTTGCTGTGTGTCCATCAGTCTGTGTGTATCTGCACCATGATATACTGGTGTATATTATGACACCACCTTCTACCGGGAGCTGTACAGGTCCCAAGTCCCAGAGAGAGACTCAATGGTGAAATGGTTTCTCGACGGATTTGTCATAGCAATTGTTGAAGAGGAAAAGAAACAGGGAATAGAAGCACCGCTAGAACTGGGGGAAGTCATGGAGAATATCAACTCCATGCAGTCGGGGAAGGCACTGGGTCCAGACGGATTCCCGGTGTGCGTCTATAAAACGTCTGCGGCAGCACTAGCCCCGCACCTATATGAATCGCCATTGAGAGGGGCCCTGCCGCCCACACTGGCACAGGCCACGATATTGCTGATCCCAAATAAAGACCCGACGGAGTGTGGGTTATACAAACCCACCTCACTCCTGAACACTGACGCCAAAGCCCTGGCAAGGCGACTGGAGAGTTGCTTGACAGAGGTAGTCGCAGAGGGCCTGACTGGGTTTGTCAAGGGCAGACAGCTAATGGCTAACATCAGACGCTTGCTGACAGTGATTGTGACCCCACCTGGGGAGGGGACACCAGAACTGATCATCTCCATGACCACAGAGAAGGCCTTTGACTGGGTCGAATGGTGGTACCTCATGGAGGTGCTGGAAAGGTTTGGGCCAGTGTTCGCCTTCTGGGTGAAATACCTGTACAGCGCTCCCATGGCGAGCGAACAGACAAATGCCAACAGCTCTGAACACTTCAGGCTGCACAAGAGGCACGAGGCAGGGATGCTCACTGTCCCCACTGCTATTTGCCCTGGCAATCGAGCCACTGACTATCGCTCTCAGGTCGTCGAAAGGGTGGAAGGGCATTCGAAGTGGAAACAGAGAGTACAGAATCTTGATCTATGCAGATATAGACCTACTCCTCTATGTCTCAAACCCCCGAGCCAGCTTGGAAGGAATAATGGAACTCCGAAGGGAGTTTCAGAGCCTTCTCAGGTTACAAACTTAATCTGAGCAAAAGCAAAATCTTCCCTGTGGACCCCCAGGGGGGAGGATCAGAGCTGGGAAAGCTGCCGTTCAAGCTGGCCCAAACCATGGCCGGGATTCTCCTTTCCGGGGACTAAGTCCCCAAGCCAGCGGGAAAACCGGCTCCAACCACTCTGCCGCCAACTGCCCATGAAAGTGCGGAATTCTCCACACTTCCGGGGGTCTAGGTGGACGTCGGAGGGGTTGGCGCCGCGCCAGCTGGCGGTGAAGGGACTGCGCGAGTTCATGCATGCGCCAAAGGGCCGGCGTGATCTCGCGCATGCGCGGAACTACCGGCGTGTTTTGCCGCATTCTTCTCCGTGCCGGCCATGGTGGAGCCCTTCAGGGGCCGGCGCGGAAGGAAGAAGTGCCCCCACAGCACAGGCCCACCCGCAGATCAGTGGGCCCTGATCGCGGGCCTGGCCACTGTGGGAGCCTCCCGCGGGGTCAGATCTCCCCCCCTCCCCACCCCCGAGGACTGCCCCAGCCGACTTACCTGCCAGGTCTCACCGGTACGTGAGCTGAGTGATTCACGCCGGTGGGACTGGCCAAAAGCGGAAGGCCGCTCGGCCGATCGGGGCCCGGAGAATTGCTGGGGGGCCGCTGCCAACAGCCTCCGACCGCGTGGCATGAACCCCACCCGTGTCCGAGAAATAGCGCCGGAGAATACGGCAGCCGGCATCAGGGCGGCGGGGCCCCGATGGGGGGCCGGAGAATCCCACTGCAAATTCCGATACCTGGGGATCCAGATAGCCCACAACTGGACATGGATCCACAAGTGGAACCTGTTGAGTCTCGGGAAAGAGGTGAAGAGAGACCTGCGGAGGTGCGACTCGCTCCCACTCTCCCTGGCATGAAGAGTGCAGACATTGAAAATTGACTTGCTTCCAAGATTCCTCTTCCTATTCAGATGCCTCCCACTCTTCATCCCAAAACCTTCTTCACCTAGGTATAAAAACTAATTATGGTGTTTGTATGGTGAGAAGAAAATTCCAGGATCTGCGAAAGCATCTTGTAAAGAAGGAGGAATTTGGGGGGCCTGGCACTACCCAATCTCCTATTCTACCACTGGGCGGCAAATGCAGAAAGGGTGAAAGAGCCGGAGGCGGAATGGGTGCAAATGGAGGAGACGTCCTGTATGGGGACATCCCTCCGAGCACTGGTCACGCCCACCTCATTTCCTTCAGCCAAGTACTCAAGAAACCCGAAGGTGACGGCCTCACTAAAGACTTGGAACCAGCTCCGGCACCACTTTAATCTGGGTCAATGGACCCCGTCTGCAAAATCCATAAATTCAAAAAACCATAAATTCACCTCCTTCAAAATGTGGAGACTGGACAATGGTGCACTGACAATAGGGCACCTCTATGTAGACGGCAGAGTAGCGACCCTCGGCGTACTAACAGAAAGGTTCCAGCTCCCAAAAGCGAACGAGCTTTGATACCTGCAACTGAGGAACTTCCTTCACAAGGAGACCGCAACTTTCCCCCAGCTACCCAGACACACCCTACCAGACAGACTGCTAGCATTGGGAGAATTAGAACATAGAACATAGAACAATACAGCGCAGTACAGGCCCTTCGGCCCACGATGTTGCACCGAAACAAAAGCCATCTAACCTACACTATACCATTATCATCCATATGTTTATCCAATAAACTTTTAAATGCCCTCAATGTTGGCGAGTTCACTACTGTAGCAGGTAGGGCATTCCACGGCCTCACTACTCTTTGCGTAAAGAACCTACCTCTGACCTCTGTCCTATATCTATTACCCCTCAGTTTAAAGTTATGTCCCCTCGTGCCAGCCATTTCCATCCGCGGGAGAAGGCTCTCACTGTCCACCCTATCCAACCCCCTAATCATTTTGTATGCCTCTATTAAGTCTCCTCTTAACCTTCTTCTCTCCAACGAAAACAACCTCAAGTCCATCAGCCTTTCCTCATAAGATTTTCCCTCCATACCAGGCAACATCCTGGTAAATCTCCTCTGCACCCGCTCCAAAGCCTCCACGTCCTTCCTATAATGCGGTGACCAGAACTGTACGCAATACTCCAAATGCGGCCGTACCAGAGTTCTGTACAGCTGCAACATGACCTCCTGACTCCGGAACTCAATCCCTCTACCAATAAAGGCCAACACTCCATAGGCCTTCTTCACCACCCTATCAACCTGGGTGGCAACTTTCAGGGATCTATGTACATGGACACCTAGATCCCTCTGCTCATCCACACTTTCAAGAACTTTTCCATTAGCCAAATATTCCACATTCCTGTTATTCCTTCCAAAGTGAATCACCTCACACTTCTCTACATTAAACTCCATTTGCCACCTCTCAGCCCATAAAATTTGCCCTCAGAGAATCGGAAGAAGGCTTCCACAATACATGGAAGCAATTTACCAACCTCTTCAAGGACCTCTTCATGACCAGCAACTAACTAGGGGAGGGCGGGGGGGGGGGGGTAAAGAACTAGACAGGGGAAAAGAAGGAGGCGGGAGGTGGGAGGAGGGAGGGAAGGGAGCAGGGGGGTCAACACCCAGAGGGCAAGGAAAACAAGTACTGAGAGGCCAATGGGTACTGAGGGGGAGGGAGGAAATTCCACTGATGCTCCCATGGCAACTAATAAGTTACTCCCTTGCGGCCCCATACACACCCCTGGCATATTTTAATACCATGGGGCAACATGTATATAGTTAATAACATTGTTGTTGTAGCCGACCATTTGGAGTTTACTGTGAATATGTCTCGTGTTTATGTATATGTTTCCTGTGTGTTTTGTTATTAATACAAATGAAAATCAATAATAAAAAAAAAGTTTTATAGATACAACAAAAATCAAGTAGGCTCCAAAAAAAAAATACAACTAATTCATCGACTTTTGGGATGCCCTGTGGAGGTGAAAGGTACTAAATGAACGCAGGCTCTTTTTTTCAATACTTACTAATTTCTTGGTCACTTCTTGAGGGATTCGATATTTGGAAAAGGCATCGAGTATGTGCCTCAGGAGATCTTGTTGCTTCTGTGTGAATTCTATTTTATGCTAAAGGTGACAGAAACAGGGATACATGATCAAAACCTCAACTCAAACATTAAACAAAGAATGATTTTGGTTTGGCTGGGCTAACTTTACCAGTGGATAAAATCATTTTTTGCTGGACCGTGTAGAAGTGGTTACTGATAATGGGCAATTATCAAATCTAACAGTCCCCCAAGGAAGTGTCTTAGGGTCCTTTTTGTTTGTGGCTTATATTAATGACATTGATGGCCAAATTCAGCACGGTAAAGTTTTTAAAAAAATTTAGAGTATCCAATTCTTTTTTTCTAATTAAGGGGCAAGTTAGCGTGGCCAATTCACCTACCCTACACATTTTTTGGGGTTATGGGGATGACACCCACGCAAACGCGGGGAGAATGTGCAAACTGCACACGGATAGTGACCCGGGGCGGGATCAAACCGTGAGTCAGCAGTGCTAACCACTATGCCACCGTGCTGCCCTCAGCATAGTACAGTTTTGAAATATGTGGATCACATTAAAATTTGTTTGTAAATTACAAAAAATAATCTAGGACTCTCGAATGCACTTCTTCAGAGTGAACTCTCTAAATATGGTATAGTGGTCCAAAGAGTGACAACTTACCTTTAATGTGGCAAAGTGTTCAGTTTTCCATTTTGGCCACAACATCCTAATTCACAGTATCATATCGATGGCCAGCCTTTAGCACATTCAACCATTAAAAAGGATTTGGGTGTGACTGTTACAAGTAACTTGAAGTTTACGAATCATGTGGCTCAGGAAGTACAGCCGGCAGAAAATGTTTTATGAACGCTAAATTCATTTTTATTGAGTCGGGATGTCAGTGTTCATCTTAAACTCTACAAGCAGCCGGTATATCCACATCTGGAGTTTGCATCCACAGTTTGGAATCCACAGAGTGCAAAGACGTGTTACCAGGAAAATGGGAGTCATGAGGGGAATACTTCACCAGGAGCGTTTAAGAATTCTTGGATTACAATCTTTCCAGTAGAGAAGATCGATTTTTGATTTAGTTGAAGTTTATAAACAGTTTCAAGCCCTTGCTACCTCTAAGCCTGAAAAGTTATTTACTCACAATTATAGTCATCAGTATAAATACAGAAATTTGGTTCACGTCTTGATATACATATTTATTTTTCAATTTATACAATTGTTGATACTTGGAATGCTTTGTCTAATTTTGTTGTGAATGCTGGAAATGTATTGACTTTTAATACACTTGTTAGAAACATAGGGTGCGATCTAACGGAAAAGTTTCAAATTGTCATTTGTGACGGGTTTGGCTGGGAGTTTCTCCCCGGCTCTGTCGCTATCTAACCACATTTAGTCATCCCTGGCGAGCTGAACCCACTGGCCAGAACGGCTTCTCAGAAATCGGGCCGCCATTGTGAAAGGGTGCCCCGACCTCTAAGTGAGCTTGAGGGTCCCCCACAACCCCCCACCCATGGGCAATATCGCCCCTCACACACATGGGCACTACCCCATACCCCACAAGTGATGACACCCCTCAATTGTGTCACTAGTGGCCCTCCTTTTCAGGCCTTCCTACATCGCCTTTTGGGCACCCCCCTTCCAAGTCCTTTACCCTCCCCAACCTTCCGGAGGCCCCTTCATACCTGCCCTGCACCACCCACCATGACTCCCCTTCCACCCTCCTTTCATGGGCACAGCCCCCCTCAAACCCTGGCTCTTGGCAGTGCCACCCTGGCATTGCCCCCTGGCACCCTGGCTGTGCCCCTGCCGACTTTCCAGTGCCATTTATTTCTTAAGTTCTTTTACGCACCCCGCACAACCTCAGCCCTGCTTGAAATCAGAACCATTTTGCTTCTAACGCTTGTTTGGAGACATATAATTTGAACAACACATTAAAATGGTAAAATCTCGAGTATTTTTACTTTGTTGTATCTGGTTGTGGATGTCACTTGTTTGGAATCCATTCCGTCGGCAGTCTCTCTGCTTGGTTGCTCAGCAGACAGTGCTGGATTTTTCCTTAGTCGTTTTGATTTGCATTGAATTTCTGTTAACAAACCTGGAAGCACAGAATGCTGTCTCTAGATTACATGGCTTCACTTCAGAGTTTTGGAGGAATGATTCAATGTTCTCAGTGCTGTAGCTCCCACCCCAACAACAATGCTTCAATTTCGAATCCCTCCAGGGCCGCCCTTGTCATCTCCTCCAAGCCTACAGTGTCCTGAGATCTCTGCACACCAATACTTCTGCCCTTGTGACAACACTGATTTTAATTGCTTCACCATTGGTGGCTGTGCGTTCAGCTGCCTGGGCCCTAAGCTCTGAAATTCATAGAAACTAGGAGAGCAGGAGTAGGCCATTCGGCCCTTCAAGTCTGTTTCCCCATTCAATATGATCATGCGGGGGCAGCACAGTGGCACAGTGGTTAGCACAGCTGCCTCACGGCACCGAGGACCTGGGTTCTGTCCGTGCGCAGTTTGCACATTCTCCCCATGTCTGCGAGGGTTTTGACCCAAAGATGTGCAGGGTAGGTGGATTGGCCACACTAAATTGCCCCTTAATTGAAGAACAAATTAATTGAGGACTCTAAAAAAAATGTTTTAATGATCATGCTGATCCCCTATCCTAATGCCATATTCCTGTTTTCTCCCCAGACCCCTTGATACCATTAAAATCTAAAAAATCTATCTCTTTCTTGAATACATTCAGTGACTTGGCCTCCACCACCTTCTGTGGTAGAGAATTCTACAGGTTCACTACCCTTTTAATGATGAAAGTTTTCCTCATCTCAGTCCTCCCTAAACCTCTCCATCGCTTTCTCTCCTCTTCTAAGATACCCCTTAAAACCTACCACTTTGACACGACTTTTAGTCCCTTGTCCTAATGTCTCCTATGCAGCTCGGTGTCAAATATTGTTAGGTAATTGCTGCTGAAGAGGCTTGAGATATTTTAGTCAGGCGCTATATAAAAATTTTAATTGTCCAAAATATAGTGCTCCCCCTACCTCCAGATCATTGAGCTGTCAATTAGGAGAGCATTTCCCCACCTCACAAAATTGAGGGCTGACCATGAGAGCAGTTTGATTTCCTCACTGACACCTGTGAGAGGGCACAGGACTGGTCCAATTTACGCTGGAATTGAAAACTTTTGTTTTAAGTTTGTTCATGGGAAGTAGGCGTCGCAGGCTGTGCCAGCATTTATTGCCCATCCCTGATTGCCCTTGAGGGGGCAGTTAAGAATCAACCACATTGCTGTGGTCTGGAGTCACATGTAGGCCGGACTGGGTAAGGAGGGCAGATTTCCTTCCCTAAAGGGCATTAGTGAACCAGATGTTTTTTTCCGACCATCGACAATGATTTCATGGTCATCGTTAGACCTTTTAATTCCAGGGGCGTCATTCTCCGACCCCACGCCGGGTTGGAGAATCGCCGGGGGCTGCCGTGAATCCCGCCCCCGCCGGTTGCTGAAGTCTCCGGCACCGGATATTCGGCGGGGGCGGGAATCGGGCCGCGCCGGTTGGCGGGCCCCCCCGCCCGATTCTCCGGCCCGGATGGGCCGAAGTCCCGCCGATAAATTGCCTGTCCCGCCGGCGTGGATTAAACCACCTTTTGAACGGCAGGACAAGGCGGCGGGGGCGATCTGGCCCCGGGGGTGCCCCCATGGTGGCCTGGTCCGCGATCGGGGCCCACCGATCCGCGGGCGGGCCTGTGCCGTGGGGGCACTCTTTACCTTCCGCCTCCGGCATGGTCTCCACCATGGTGGAGGCGGAAGAGACTCCCTCCACTGCGCATGCGTGGGAAACTGTCAGCGGCCGCTGACGCTCCCGCGCATGCGCCACCCGGGGATGTCATTTCCGCGCCAGCTGGCGGGGCAACAAAGGCCGTTTCCGCCAGCTGGCGGGGCGCAAATTCCTCCACCGCCGGCTTAGCCCCTCAATGTTGGGGCTCGGCCCCCAAAGATGCGGAGCATTTCGGGAGAATTTCGCCCCAGATATTTTATTGAGTTTACATTCCATCACCTACCGTGGTCGATTCGAACCCAGGTCCAGATCATTATCCTGGGTTTCTGCATTACTAGTCCAGTGACAATACCATTATGCCACCACCTCCCCGAGGAGCTCTCGACTTTTCTTTGATAAAAATTCTAACAATAAATATGCCCATTAATTTAACCCTGTTAATGGGTTGAGACGGTTGGATAAAAATAACTTGCATTTATATTGCGCTTTTAACATGGTAAAATGTCCCAAGGTGCTTCAAGAGAATGTTAAAACTGAGCCAAAGAAGGAGCTATCAGGACAAGTGACCTAAAGCTAGGTCAAGAAATTGGTTTTAAGGGGGGGTGTAGAAGGAAGCGAAAGGGGTTTAGGAAAGGCGGTGGCAGAGTACTATCATCACTGGACCCATAATCCAGAGACCCAGGGTACTGCTCTGGGGACCCAGGTTCGAATCCCACCACAGCAGATGGTGACACTTAAATTCAATAAAAATCTGAAACCATTGTCGGTTGTTGCAAAAATCTATCTGCTTCAGTAAGGTTCTTTACGGAAGAAAATCTGCCATCCTTACCTGGTCTTGCCTACATGTGACTCCAGGCCCATATATGTGATTGACTCTGAAATGGCCAAGCAAGTCACTCAGTTAAAGATCAAATAGGGATGGGCAATAAATGCTGGCCTTGCTAGTGACACCCACATCCAATGAAAGAATAAAGAAAAATAAATTCCAGAGGTTAGGGCCTGGGCAGCTGATGGTATGGCTGCCAGCAGGGGAGTGACTAAAATTAGAGATATCAGAATTGGAAGGATCTCAGAGGGTTGTGGGGGTGGAACTGGTCACCGAGATAGAGAGGGACGAGGCTATGAAGGGAGTTGAACATGGGAGAATTAGCATTTTAAATCTGAGACGTTGCTTAAGTAGCAACCAGTGAATGTCAGTGAGCACAGTGGGTGATGGGTGACTGGAGGGACTGGGCAGCAACGTTTCAGATGAGCTCAGGTGTATGGATGGCGGCGGCTGCGCAGGAGAGTGCTGGAATACACGAGTCCTTACACTGTTTATAAATAACAGTGATGTTCAATTCATGAGCAACTTGAGCAGCCCAGCTTGGGGATCAGTGTTTCCATTACTCATTGCCTGGAATAGCACCATCTCACTCATCGTACCATTGAGATCTGACACAGCTTTTAATGTAACCTAGCTTGCAGCGAGTTTCCAGCCCCTACTTAGTACCTGACCTTTAAACCTTGCTGGAAATTAAGTCTTGACTCTACCAAGCTTTTACCGAAATGTCACTTTAAAACGAGAGGAGGATGGTCACTGTCAGAGCTTTCAACTCAGGGCTATATTTTACTCATCTAACTGTGCGAGGTAAAAGTGATATTTGCTAATGTTGGTACAGAGGTGGAAGCAGTGATAGAATCAATCTGGATCTACCCTGTTCACAGTAGTTGGGAGTAATGTTTAGGTGGAAAAGTAAGAGTTAAATGGGAGAGAGGGAGTTTGGAGATCGAAAATTAGGGTTGGTAGCCTTGCTCCCCCAATAACCCTAACAATCAGCCAGGAAACAAAGACAGCCAGGATAATTTCTCCTCCAAACAGTTGCCAGAATCACCTCCCTCTTATACTCTCTCAACTCAAGAATTTATATCCCTTTTACTAGCTGAAAAGGGAGTCAAGAAATATTGGGATAGAGTTTGGTCCTTGTAAAAGGCAAAAATGAACAATTTTGTGGATGTTGCCTCAAAGGATGCCACACTACTGTCCCTCAATACTGTGCCTCCGACAGTGCCGCGCTCCCTCAATACTGTCCCTCTGACAGTATAGCACTCCCTTAATATTGTCCCTCTGAAGTGTAGTGCCCCCTCAATAATGTCCCTCTGAAGTGCAGCACTCCCTCAGTACTGACTCTCTGACAGTGCAGCGCTCCCTCAGTACTGACCCTCTGACAGTGCAGCACTCCCTCAGTACTGACCCTCTGACAGTACAGCACTCCCTCAATACTGTCCCTCTGACAGTGCAGCACTCCCTCAGTACTGACCCTCTGACAGTGCAGCACTCCCTCAATGCAGTCCCTCACAGTGCAGCACTCCCTCAGTACTGATCTTCTGACAGTGCAGCACTCCCTCAAAACTGTCCCTCTGACAGTGCAGCACTCCCTCAAAACTGTCCCTCTGACAGTGCAGCACTCCCTCAATGCAGTCCCTCACAGTGCAGCACTCCCTCAGTACTGATCTTCTGACAGTGCAGCACTCCCTCAAAACTGTTCCTCTGACAGTGCAGCACTCCATCAATTCTGTCCCTCTGACAGTGCAGCACTCCCTCAGTACTGACTCTCTGACAGTGCAGCACTCCATCAATTCTGTCCCTCTGACAGTGCAGCACTCCCTCAGTACTGACTCTCTGACAGTGCAGCACTCCCTCAGTACTGTCCCTCTGACAGTGGAGTGCTCCCTCAATACTGCAGGCTTTGTCCGGTGACCTGGAAAATATTTATCCCTCATAGAATCATAGAATTTAAACTGCAGAAGGAGGCCAGTCAAAGAACAAAGAAATGTACAGCACAGGAACAGGTCCTTCGGCCCTCCAAGCCCGTGCCGACCATGCTGCCGTCTAAACTAAAATCTTCTACACTTCCGGGGTCCGTATCCCTCTATTCCCATCCTATTCATGTATTTGTCAAGATGCCCCTTAAACGTCACTATCGTCCCTGCTTCTACCACCTCCTCCAGCAGCGAGTACCAGGCAGCCACTACACTGTGTGTAAAAAACCTGCCTCGTACACCTCCTCTAAACCTTGCTCCTCGTACCTTAAACCTACGCCCCCTAGTAATTGGCCCCTCTACCCTGGGAAAAATGCTCTGACTATCCACCCTGTCTATGCCCTTCATAATTTTGTAGTCGGCCCATCGAGTCTGCACCAGCCCTTGGAAAGAGCACCCTACTTAAGCTCACACCTCCACCCTAACTAACCCAGTAACCCTACCTAACCATTTTGGACACTAAGGGCAATTTATCATGGCCAATCCACCTAACCTGCACATCTTTGGACTGTGGGAGGGAACCGGAGCACCTGGAGGAAACCCACGCAGCCACGGGGAGAACGTGCAGACTCCGCACAGACAGTGACCCAAGCTGGGAATCGAACCTGGGACCATGGAGCTGTGAAGCAACAGTGCTAACCACTATGCTACCGTGCCACCCACAGGGCAGGGGATGACTAATGATATATCACAGGGATCTGTGTTGGGGCCTCAATTATTCACACTATTCATTGATGACTTGTTGATGGCATAGAAAGTCATATATCCAAAATTTGCGGATGATACAAAGTTAGGTGGCATTGTACTGGGTGATAGCATAAAATTGTAAGGAGATATTGACAGACTAGGTGAATGGGCAAAATTATGGCAGATGGAATTTAATGTAAGCAAGTGTGAGGTTATCCATTTTGGACCAAGGATAGAGCAGAATACTTTCTAAATGGAAAGCAGTCAGGTGCAGTGAAAGTCCAAAGAGACTTGGGGGTTCAGGTGCATAGATGCTTAAAATGCAAGGATTAAATGCAGAAAATAATCAAAAAGGCGAATGGAATGCCAGCCTTTATATCTGGAGGATTGGAGTATAAAGACACAGAGGTTATGCTGCAGCTGTACAAAACCCTGGTTAGACCCCACTTGGGGTACTGTGAGCAGTTCTGGGCACCCCACCTTAGGTAGGATATACTGGTCTTGGAGGGAGTGCAACGTAGGTTTACAAAATGATACCTGGATTATAGGGGTTGAGTTACGAGGAGAGATTACTCAAATTAGGCCTGTCTTCACTAGAATTTAGAAGATTAAGTAGTGATCGGATCGAAGTATTCAAGATATTAACAGGAAAAGACAGGGGGTGGGATTCTCCGACCCGCCCGTCGGGTAGGAGAATCCACAGGGAGCGGCGTGAATCGCGCCCCGCCGCTTCGACGCCAGCTGCCGTATTCTCCGGTGCCGGTTTTCAGGCGGGGGTGGGGATTACGCCATGCCGGTCGGGGACCATTGGCAGCGCCCAATTCTTAGGGCCCCAATGAGCCGAGCAGCCATCCATTTCTGGACAGTCCCACTGGCATTGATTGGACATGGTCCCACACAGCGAAACCTGGCAGGTAAGTTGGCTGGTGCGGCCTCGGGGGGGCGCAGGGGGATCTGACCCAGGGGGGGCCCCACGGTGGCCTGGCCCGCGATCGGGGCCCATCTGTGGGCGGGCCTGTGCCATGGAGGCACTTCTTCCTTCCGCGCTGTCCCCTGTAGGGCTCCACCATGGCCGGCGCAGAGAAACCACCCCCCTCCGCATGCGCCAGAATACGCTGGCCGGTCTGCGCATGCGCTGAACCACGCCGACGGTTCTGCGCATGCGCTAACTCGCGCAGTCCCTTCGACACCGGCTGGCGCTGCACCAACCCCTCCGGCGCTGGCCTAGCCTCTGGAAGTGCGGAGAATTCCGCAACTTCCGGTCAGATCGATGACGGAGTGGTTCACGCCATTTTCACGCCAGCGTCGGGCCATTGCGCTGATTCGGGAGAATCCCACCAAAGGTAGATAAAGATACTGGGGGCGATTCTCCGATATTGAGGCCAAGTGATCGCGCCGTCGCGTTTCACGACGGCGCAAACAGGGCCCGGACAAGACCTATTCTGGCCCCTATAGGGGGCCGGCACAGCGCTGGAGCAGCGTGAACCACCAAATGGGCACCGCGCCAACCCGCGCATGCGCAGTTGGGGCAGCCCAATCCTGCGCATGTGCAGTTGGGCCGCGCCATCCTGCGCATGCGCGGGGAACATCTTACGTACGCCGGCTCCTCACCAACATGGAGCCGGTGTTCTGGGGTAGCGCGGAAGGAGGTACGCCCGGGGAGGGGAAAGAGGCCGGCCAGCAGATCAGTGGGCCTCGATTGCGGACCAGATCCCATCGGAGGCCACCCCGGTGAAGGAACCCCACTCCCCCCCCTCCCCCTCCCCACAGGCCACTCCCCCCAGTGTTCCCGCAGAGTTCCCGCCGGCAGTGACCAAGGGTGGACGGCGCCGGCGGGAACCTTTCGTGTCGTAGCGGCCGCTCGGCCCATCCGGCCGGAGAATCGCCGCTCACCGGTTCTCCGAGCGGCCCGGTGCGAATCGCGCGCCGCTGGTTTCCGCGGGGTGGAAGAATCACGTGCGGGGGTCGGGGCAGCGTGGTGCGATTCACACGGCGCCCCGGCGATTCTCCCACCCGGCGTTGGAGGGGAGAATAGTGCCCAAACTATTTCCAGTGGTTGGAGATTCTAAAACTCGGGGCCATTGTCTAAAAATTAGAGCTCGACCATTCAGGAAAGATGTGAGGAAGAACTTCTTCACTCAAAGGGTGGTAGAGATTTCGAACTCTCTCCCACAAACAGCAGTTGAAGCTAGAACAGTTGCTAATTTTAAATCTAAGATAGATAGATTTTTGTTTACCAAAAATATTAAGGGATATGGGCAAAAGGCAGGTATATGGAGGGTCTCAATAAATGGCTGGACAGGTTCGAGGGGCTGAATGGCCTTCTCCTGTTCCAATGTTCCTAGAGTGCGGCATTGTCAGAGGGACAATGACGAGGGAGTGCTGCACTGACCGGCTGGTGTTACAGATTTACTCGTCCATCCAACTCCATGGTAACACCTTTATGGGCCTAAAATCCTGCTCCATATTTCGATGGCTGTTACAATTTTTACCCTCTCGGCCTGTGACCAGATTTATTTACTGTATCTGCTACCTTTGAAATTGAAGGTTCAAGTTTATGATAGTGATCATTTTTATAACATACCGTAATGTGTAGCTTAGGCTGCAACAGGGAATAATACGGTTTATTGTTACAACGATCATGGTATGCAACGGAGAGTGTGATAACTTGTATTGAGAGATTGACGCTGAAGGTTAAGATTGATACCTGTCACGAGCTGGTGTTGATAGCAAATCTCTCCTTAATGTGTCTGTACGGATTGCTTTCCGATATGTGGACAGCACAAAAGGTGATCTTTCTGAGAGTGTTGGCCACAGCCACCCTTTCAGTGTGCCAGCCACAGCCAACCTATCAATGTGCCAGCCACTGCCACCCTCCACAGATCGAGATGAGGAGAAATGTATATATTCCAGGCAGGGTTCGATAAATTTTTGAAAGAAATTATGGGATATGGGAAAAGTACCGGAAAGTGGAGCTGAGGTAGCAGATTAGACATGCTGCAGGTTTCTCCATTGACAGAATCCTCCTCTCCGCCGGCAGTGCACCCACATCCGCAGGTTTCCTGAAGGCGTGGTTGGCTCAGTAGGAAACCCCATTGGCCGGCTGCGGGAACAGAGAATCCCGCTGCTGGCAGGGGTGCGCCGCGTCGGACAACGGGGCTGGCGGGACAGAGAATCCTGCCCATAGTCTTGTTGAATGGCAAAGTAAACCTGAAGGGACAAAGATTTGGTTCCTGTTTCTAGATCCTGTGCTATTTAAGTTGATCTAGGCTATTTCAATCGTAACTTGACTTATGGAACAAGAGTCATGTGGAGGGGTGACAGGCTCCCTTGACACAAAAGGCATTCGTGACTCTTTGAATTTATGGTCCGTGTTCTGACACCAAACCAAAATTGACCAGATCTGTTGACTTTAATTTCATAACTTGCTGTAACTTTATGACCTTAATTTTCGTTCACAAGATGTGGGCATTGATACTTAACATTAAGCAGAGAACAAACTGGATCAGCCGCCCTATAGGAAGGCCTAAAAATTAGCTTTAAAATCCTTCAGGACATTTACAACCAATGAACTGCCCTCACCGTTTTAAATAGTATTTTACACAGTGAGCTGTTGTGATCTGGAATGTGTTTCCTGAAAGGCCGATAGGCACTGTTTCAACAGGAGCTTTCAAAAAGGAATTGGATAAATACTTGAAGGGGGAAAAATTATAGATTGAAGGAGAAAGAGCAGGAATAGTAGGAATAATCAGAGAGTTTTTCAAAGAACCAACAGGCATGAAGGGACAAATGACCTCTCAAACTCTGGTCCAATGTCCTTCAGAAAACAGCGCTTCCCTGAACCATTCATGCCCTTGCAATCGCAGAAGGTGCAACACCTTCCCCTTTTCCTCCTTGCTCCTCACTATCCAAGGGGACAAACACTCCTTTCAGGTGAACCAACATTTCACTTGCACGTCCTACAATTTGGTACACTTGCTCAGAATCTCATTTACCTTTCATCCCTGTGCTTCACTGGTTCCCCATTCGATTACACACCAATTTTAAAACTTTCATCTTTGTTTTCAGGGAGTTGGTTAGCTCAGTTGCCTGGATTGTGGGGCAGAATGACTCCAGTGTCACCATACTGACTGTACTAGCTGATGGAGGACTGTCGGGCTCCTCGCCTTGCCCCATGCTTGCGGAATCATTCCCCTCAAGCTTTATATAACCAATTGTCTCCCTCGAATGGAGAAAGATGCCTATGGGCCTTTGTGAGCTAGGGCTAATTATCTGCATCTTTATCTTCAAATCTAGTCCTAGCACCCTCAGATCGCTACGCTCCTCCAATTCTGGACATCCTTGATTTCAATCGCTCCACAGTTGATGGCTATGCCTTCAAATGCCAAGGCCCTAAACTCTGGTATTCCCTCCTGAAACCTCTTTGTCTCTCTCTCTTTACTCCTTTAAGACGCTCCTTTAAAAAAACTCTTTTATCAAGATTCTGGGGCGTCATCCTCCGACCCCCCGCCGGGTTGGAGAATCGCCGGCGGCTGCCGTGAATCCTGCCCCCGCCGGTTGCCGAAGTCTCCGGTACCGGATATTCGGCGGGGGCGGGAATCGGGCCGCGCCGGTTGGCGGGCCCCCCCGCTGGATTCTCCATCCTTGATGGGCCGAAGTCCCGCCGATAAATTGCCTGTCCCGCCGGCGTGGATTAAACCACCTTTTGAATGGCGGGACAAGGTAGCGTGGGCACACCGATCCGCGGGCGGGCCTGTGCCGTGGGGGCACTCTTTCCCTTCCGCCTCCGCCACGGTCTCCATCATGGCGGAGGCGGAAGAGACTCCCTCCACTGCGCATGCGCGGGAAACTGTCAGCGGCCGCTGACGCTCCCGCGCAAGCGCCGCCCCGATATGTCATTTCCGTGCCAGCTGGCGGGGCAACAAAGGACGTTTCCGCCAGCTGGCGGGGCGGAAATCCCTCCGCCGTCGGCCTAGCCCCTCAATGTTGGGGCTCGGCCCCCAAAGATGCGGAGCATTCCGCACCTTTGGGGCGGCGCGATGCCCGTCTGATTGGCAACGTTTTGGGCGCCAGTCGGCGGACATCGCGCCGTTTGGGGAGAATTTCGCCCCTGGTCATTTGTCTTAATATCTTCTGAATGTAGCTCAGTGTCGATCTTGTTTGAAGGGGTCGTGCCTTAAGTTGCCTCGGATCTACGTGATGTGTTATGTACTCTGGGATAACACAGGCTGCAACTGGATGCAGCTTTAAGCAAAAGATACTCCAGACCTTGAAGTTAGTTCAATCTGATTTATTGAACCAGTAGCACAGTTAGCACAGTTCTCTATGAGTTCGACTCTCTGCTAACCTAAGTGTGGTTACTCTGTCTGACTGAACCAGACTAGCTCTTAGCCACGTGCTGGAGGTCTGATACTGTAAATACACCCTGACTCACTCTGTAGATGTTCATCAGTGGAAAGAGGCAGAGTGCGAGTGCCTCGTGCCTTTTATAGTGAGATACCACCCCTGAGTGTCCTGCCTGCTCATTGGTCATGTCCTGTTCTCTGTGGTCATTAGCTGCCTGTCTGTATATCATTATCTGCATGTCTGCATATCACGACACTAGGTTCTGGAATTTCTTTCACAAACCTCTTTATGTCTTATCTCCTTTGGAATCACTTTAAAACCTATTGCTTTGAACAAGATTTTTGTCACGTGTGCTTATGATTCCTTTTTTAGTTCAGTGTTAGTTCCTTTGGTCATATTGGTGGGACATCTTGCTACATTAAAGGTGCTATATAAATGCAAGTTTTTGTTGACCTATTTAAGGAGGTTCCTTTGGGCATATTTGGATCAGTGAGTTGAACACGTCGGGATACATACACTCAGCCAGCATTCCTACATCCTTGCACTTCCTCAAGCGACACTCCTGGCACCTCCGTCTCATGTACATGTCCATCTCACAGTTCCCTCCATTCTTACACTTGTACACCGCATTCTTAGTGATGCTACGACGGAAGAATCCTGGAGAGGTTGTAAAAAGAAAAAAAAACATTCAAAACTGTGTGGCACAGAGATTCAATGCAGGTTCACCTAAATTCATGTCAGCAAAAGTTCATTAAAATAAAATAAAATAGAAAAAAGGCGATTTGATTTTTTAAAATGAAACTAATAACCCCTTTCAGATGGTTTAATGCAGACAGAGGATTGTTTTAACCTTTGATAATATTGTAGTGTCATTTGAATTACATTCTCATACCCTGGAATTGACATTTGAAGCTGTAACCCTCTTGCTAACTGAACCAAGCAGCAACTCAAACACTTGGAACTTGCGGCACAAGAGTGAGAGGGATCTGAAATTTGACACTAGGGACTAGTAGTCATCTTGCTGTGCCCCCCAGTAATAAACCGATATTAGGTTCTTGTTGCATTCATGCACCATCCCTAGTTGTCTTGGGAAGGTGATGGTGATGGGAACCCACTTTCTTCTTGAACTCCTGGTGGGGAGTTTGCTCCTATTCAGTAATTTCCTAGGTCACCTCAGAGGGCGGTTTAGAGGTGAGCATGTTGGTCTGGGTCTGGGGTCACATGTAAGCTATGTGGGATATGGGCGGCATTTCCTTGCCTGTAGGACCAGTTGGGTTTTTACAGTAGCCCAACCAGTCACTTCTCCCGAGATTAGCTTTGTGCTTCCGATTTGGGATTCAGTTTCTCAAATTGCTGTGTTAGGGTTTGTCCTCACGGCACATCTGTGTCCCTGTTGCACTAACTGATTTTCAGCTTGCTACACCCCTAAGTGTTAAACTGATGTTGTAAAAGCCTGTTGATTATCATTCCTGTAATGCTTGGGTTGATCCACAATGTTAATTTATCACCCAACCAGGAAGCTGCAAATCTCCCTCAATTAGTGCTGCAGGATTACAGTAATGATGTTGCTGGATTAAGAATTTAGTACAACATTACAAATCCCAACACAGCATTTTGAGAATCTGAATCCACAACTGGAAGCAAAAAGTTAATTATCAAATAGGTTTGACCATTTCACTGGCAGCAAAGTGGTTTCAAATCTCAAGGAAAAGTATAACTCCAAGTAACAAACTATTTACAGAGAAAATTCCCTGCCGATTTTCCAGGCCTGTCCTATTGGGGAACTCAGTTCCTCAATTTTGCTGCTTCAAAAATACTTCATTGGTTGTAAAGAGCTCTGGGATGTCCTGAGGCAAAAAAAAAAATGTTTTTCAAATTCAAGTCTTTTTTTCATCTGAACTGTCTGATGCAATTGATTTACCCCCCCCCCCCCCCCCCCCCACACACACACACACTCTCCTGGTAGACACAGTTCTCGATTAACATTGATGTTAGACATACTTTGAACACAGTGTGGGTCAATGTTACTGAAAATGTTCCCAAGTGTCAGCTAACAACTAAACAAAGCAGAAGGAAACTGCAGTCCACTGGCTGAAACCATCAATATAACTAATGAACCATCACCTCCACCACATGAGTCCTTTATATTACTTTTAAACCCCTCACGAGATTGTTGCTCCTTTTACCATCAATTGTTACAGAGTTCCATAAATAATGTAAAATGCTGTCCAAATTTAAACTACTTTATTTTAATTATAAGACTGTTTATTTATCTTTCTGTACATACAATGTAAATGTTATTTCTTTATGTCTAATAAGCCTTCCCACTTACCTGGTTATTAGACAACATAAAAGAAAAGATACAATTATAAAGGGGGGTGCAGAAACAGAGGGACCTGGCTGTATATGTGTTCAAATTGTTGACAGGTTGAGGAAGTGATTAATAAGGCATAGAGGAGCCACAATTTTATTACTAAAAGCGTAGAACACAAAAGCAAGTGATTTATGAAACACTGGTTCCCAGTCTCGACTGGAGTATGTGTCCAATTCTGGCCATCTTACTTTAGGAAAGGTGTGAAGGGATTTGAAAGCATTCGGAAAAGATACATGAGAATGTCCTGTGGATGAGGGATTTAAGTTGCAAGGCTAGTACGGCAATACTGGGCTGGTCTCTTGAGAGAAGAGAAGATTAAGAAGATTAAGATAGTGGTGTTCAAAATTGCGGGGGTCAGGACCGAGTAGATAGAGAAAAACTGTTCCCATTGGCTGAGGGGTAGGGAACCAAAGGACTCTGATTTAAGGTGATTGGCCAATGAACCAACAGGGACAGCAGGAAAACGTCTTTACACAGAGATGGGTTAGGATCTAGAATTCGCTACCTGGGAGTGAAGTGGCAACAGGTTCAGTCGTGGCTTTCAAAAGGGAATTGGATAAATATCTGAAGAGAAAAGATTTGCAGAGCCATGGGGAAAAGGAAGGAGTCAGAAATAGCTGTGGAGAGCCAGCACAGACATGATGGGCTGAATGGCCTCCTTCTATGCTTCAACTCCTTCTATTCTTTAACCATTCAATAATTATATGATCAGATACATATTTCCACCATTTAGTTATATTTGTGGCTTTCTCCTCACACTTTAAACTTGTATTCCCAGCTAGCTAGAACTTTATAAGCAGCTGAAACCTTATCAAGAAACTTCTCCAATGTTACAGTTACTGTGGATGTGATGTTATGCCTCCATACCAAGTTTCATTCTCCCGTCACCCCTGTGCTTGTTGACCTACATTAGTTCCCAGTCCAACAATGCCCCACATCTAAAATTCTAATCCTTGTTTTCAATTACCTCTGTTGAGAATCCAGACCAGACCCCAACAAATGATGGGATACCAGACAAGAACCCCAAACACCTTTTTAATTTTGTAAAACTGTGCGGAAAGGATACTTCGCTCCAGGAGTGATTCCACTGACCAATAGGTATAATTTTTTATTGAAACAAACTTTATTCTGAACACAGGACTAAACACATTAACATCACAGAAAATACCTTACAATTAACAGTTAAACAATTCTTAACAATAAAAGGAAACACTATAACTTCTAACTGCTACTTTCCCGATATCCAATTAAGCGCAATTCAAAAGCCACTTATAAATAAAGTTAGCAAACACAGGGATACTTGCTGTCCTCTGGTTAGAGATTTCTTAGAAAGACTGCTTGGAGAAAGAGAGAACCCCTTTCAAGCACCAGTTGTAGTCTTGTTGTCTTTGGGAGACTACTGCTTAACCTGACAGCCTTTGGCAAAAGTGCCTGCTCAGTTTCAAGCTTCTAACAAAACTAAAAGCTAAACTGTCTGCTACAGACCTGGGGCGTCATTCTCCGACCCCCCGCCGGGTCGGAGAATGGCCGTTGGCCGCCGTGAATCCCGCCCCCGCCCCCGCCGAAGTCTCCGAAGGGAGAAAAGTCGGCGGGGCGTTAATGGCGCCGCTGCCGCGGAGAATGTCACGGGTCTGCGCAAGGCAGCCGATTTTCGGCCTGCCGATATTCTCCCTTCCGGATGGGCCGAAGTCCCGTCGACGTGATGACCGTTCACGTCGACGTCAATCAAACCTCCTTTTCATCGGCGTGACCCGGTGCTCCAGGCTCACGTCGACCAGCGAGGAGGTGAGTGACGGCCTGGGGGGTTGGCTCTGGGCAGGAAATGGCGTGGCCGCAGACTGATTGCCTGAGGAGAGGTGTGTCTCGGCTTGTGTGTGTGTGCGGCGGGGGGGGGGGGTGGTTAGAGTAGGCTGGGCTCCGGGGGAGTGCCGGGAGGGGGTCCGTGCCGGGGTGGAGGTTGGGGGTTGTGGAGGGGGTCCGTGCCGGGGTGGAGGTTGGGGGTTGGGGAGGGGGTCCGTGCCGGGGTGGAGGTTGGGGGGGAGGGTCCGTGCCGGGGTGGAGGTTGGGGAGGGGGTCCGTGCCGGGGTGGAGGTTGGGGAGGGGGTCCATGCCGGGGTGGAGGTTGGGGGTTGGGGAGGGGTTCCGTGCCGGGGTGGAGGTTGGGGGGGGTCCGTGCCGGGGTGGAGGTTGGGGGGGGGGGGGGTCCGTGCCGGGGTGGGTGATGGGAGGGCAAATGAGTTGGTCCACCTGGCCAGGTGCCAGCCTCCAACAGTTGGACCCATGCGGTCCATGCCACCTGGCTGGGGGGAGGAGGGGATATGGGCAATGATGACATGTCGTCGTTCCCCTCCCCCCCACCAGGTCGTCATGTTTTCAGATCATCCAGCGATGTTGGCCGCCGTGGTGGCAGCCGCTCATGTCTATGTTGCCCTGGATGAGGAGGAGGAGGAGGAGGAGGAGCGTGCCAGAGAGGCGGCGCAGGCTGCCGCAGAGGGGCAGGCGGCAGCCGCCCAGGCTGGAGGGACACCTGACCGACAGGACGAGGAGGGGGAGGAGGACGTCGCGGCCCCACGGCAACGGAGGCACCCGAGGGCGCCCCGTGTGTACCGGCCCCGGCAGTCATACCAGGACCTCACGGACCGGGAATGCAGGAGGAGACTCCGGATGAGCCGGGAAACCGTGGCACACATCTGCCACCTGCTGGCACACCTGTCACCGCGTGGCACTGGCGGGGGACACCCTCTCCCCGTGTCCGTCAAGGTTACGGTGGCCCTGAACTTTTATGCAACGGGGTCATTCCAGGCACCGAGTGGGGACCTGTCCGGCATATCGCAGACATCGGTGCATCGGTGCATCCGGGCAGTGACAGATGCCCTTTATGCCATGGCGCACCGCTACATCCGCTTCCCCGTGGACCGGGCCAGCCAAGATACCCGGGCCGTGGGCTTCTCTGCCATTGCCGGGTTCCCCATGGTCCAGGGCGCGATCGATGGGATGCACGTCGCCGTGCGGCCACCTGCAGATAACAGGGCCGTGTTCACTAATAGGAAGGGGACCTATTCGATGAACGTACAGGTGGTCTGCGACCACCGCATGATGATCCTGCACGTCTGCGCCCGTTACCCAGGCAGTGTACACGACTCATTCGTGTTGTCGCGGTCATCCATCCCCGGCATGTACGAGGGACGCCATCCCCGGCTGAGGGGCTGGTTGCTGGGCGACAGGGGCTACCCATTGCGATCGTGGCTGATGACGCCTATACGGAGGCCACGCAATGAGGCGGAGAACCGCTACAATGATGCCCATGTAGCGACAAGGGGAGTGATCGAGAGGTGCTTTGGCGTGCTGAAGATGCGTTTCAGGTGCCTGGACCTCTCTGGGGGCGCCCTCCAGTATCGGTCAGATAGGGTCGGCCGCATCATTGTGGTGTGCTGCGTCCTGCACAACATAGCCCAGCAGAGGGGCGATGTGCCGCAGGCAGAGGAGGGCGGAGTGGAGGAGCAGCAGGAAGAGGCCCAGTTCTCCCCAGATGAGGGGGATGGGGGCAATGGTCAGGGCAGACGGGGTAGACACAGACGGGTGGCTGTCCACCGTTACCGGCTGGCCCAGCGGGCACGGGACAGACTGATAGACGCCCGCTTCACTGACTAGATGGGCGTGGGAATCGGGTAGTATGGCCACAGACCGCACACCATGACAACAGCCGACCACCCACACCCCCCACCCATCCACCCACCCAGCACCCTCACCCCCCTCCCCAACCCCACACACCCCACCCGCATGCACACCACCCACCCACTCCCAATTGCCGATCCACCGGCGGCACAACGGGCCGGGCTCACCCAGTTGCGGGTGGACGCGTGTCTATCGCAGGCCATGGAGAATGATGACAACCCGCCTCCGATGAGCTCCTGGCTCTACATCGTTGGACTATGTCTGACCCATGGCCACAGTACCACCATCCACCCGGACCATCCCTGCATGCGGCTGTGACACTGCAGCGCACGGTCCCGTCCTCTGCCCGGGGGATGTTGATGGCGGCCCAGGGGGAAGGGGGCAGACTCACCTGGGGCTGAGGTAAGACCACCCCTCACACACACACTTGCGCTCAACGTACATGACACCCCCGCACACTTTGGACAGAGCACAAAGGCAGCTTCGGTAGGTGTAACATTGACTTTAATAACCAAAGGAGTTCATGCACGTGCCCTAGCGCCTAAAACTCATCTGTGCCCTGCACCCGTGCCAACTTACTCAGTGTCTAATTGTTTGGCCTTACGGGCCCTTTGACTACGTCTACGTGGTTCCCCAGACGGTACAGCAGAACTGGAGGTGGACTCCTGTGATTCCTGCCCTCTGACACTGGATCCCTTTGGCGGCCGTTTCCTGGGGCGTCCTGGCCTAGATGGGCCAGGCTGCGGCCCGGGCGACTGGGATGGCGAGCTGCCAGCCTGTCCTGCCCGTTGCCCACCCGATGCACCTGGGACGGAAGGGGGGGAGTCCGAGGTGTCGCGGTGTACCGGGACCTCCCCTACAGAGGGAGCCGGGACGGACCACACCACCTCCTCCTCCCTCGGGGTGCCCGATGGCCCCCAGGCCTCTACATGGGTGGGGGATGCGAACGGACTGGCCATCCGACGCGCCCCCGACATCTGGCGCTGCCAGTCCTGGAGGCCCGTGCTGGTATCGACAGGGGTCTGCAGGTTTGCAGCCATGGAGCCCAGGGGGTTGTCGAACCCTGTCTGCGACAGTGCGACGCCAGCTCGCACATGGCCACTGGCGCCGATGCCCTCAGCGATGGCCTGCTGAGACTGGGCCATGGCCTGCAGAGACTGGGCCATGGCCTGCAGAGACTGGGCTATGGCCTGCTGAGACTGGGCCATGGCCTGCTGAGACTGGGCTATGGCGTTGAGCGCCTCTGCCATCTGGCGCTGGCACTGGCTCATGGCCTCCTGTGAGAGGGCAGCCATTTCCTGGGCCACAGACGCCGCCTGCACGGAAGGCCCCAGGCCTCGCAAACCGTTCCCCATGTCTGACACCGTCGCACCCATTGCCTCCACCGCGGACGCCACCCGTGCGGTGTCAGCCTGGGTGGCACGCATGACCGGGACCACTCCCAGCTCCTGGACGCGGGTGGACTCCTCCACCTGCGACCGCAGCCGCCGCAAGCCACCCGTCACCCTATTCGCTCGTCTCCGTGTCGGTGGTTGCATCGGATCTATGTGTGGGTGTGGTAACTGCAGGAACCCGGGATCCATCTGGGCGGCAGATGTTCGCTTGGCCTGGGCTGCCCTCCGACCGCCCGGTCCCTCTGCTGCTCCTACCTCCACCTGCTGTACCGGGACGGCTGTGTTGTGCGCACCAGTGAGTGTACCAGACGCCTCATCACTAAAGTGCCCAACCGTGGTGAGTGTTTCTGCGATGGTGGAGGGTGTTGGTGACAGCAGTGGCGTTGTGTCGTGCTCTTCGTCCCACTCTGAGTCCATGGCACTTTGGGGTGGGGGTTCGTCTCCACCCATCCACTCTGAGTCACTGTCCGGTATTTCGTCTTCCCGGGTAGGGGTGTCCTGGGTAGTGCTGTCCCGGGTAGTGCTGTCCCGGGTAGGGGTGTCCCGGGTAGTGCTGTCCCGGGTAGTGGTGTCCCGGGTAGGGGTGTCCTGGGTAGAGGTGTCCCGGGTAGGGGTGTCCTGGATAGTGGTGTCCTGGGTAGTGGTGTCCTGGCTCGGATGTGACGGGGGCCTGTGGCTGCCCCCCTCATCGCTGGGTGGTCGCTCCCGCACGTGACGGGGGTGTCGTCTCCCTGTTGCTCCAGGTCTCTCCGTCTCCCGTGGTCTCCGAGGGGCATCCTGCGGGCGTCGCATGCTGGAGGGTTCGGGTCTCTCCGTCTCCCGTGGTCTCGGAGGGGCATCCTGCGGGCGTCGCATGCTGGAGGGTTCGGGTCTCTCCGTCTCCCGTGGTCTCCGAGGGGCATCCTGCGGGCGTCGCATGCTGGAGGGTTCGGGTCTCTCCGCCTCCCGTGGTCTCGGAGGGGCATCCTGCGGGCGTCGCATGCTGGAGGGTTCGGGTCTCTCCGTCTCCCGTGGTCTCCGAGGGGCATCCTGCGGGCGTCGCATGCTGGAGGGTGCGGGTCTCTCCGTCTCCCGTGGTCTCGGAGGGGCATCCTGCGGGCGTCGCATGCTGGAGGGTGCGGGTCTCTCCGTCTCCCGTGGTCTCCGAGGGGCATCCTGCGGGCGGTCTGCATCTGCGGGGATGGGTGCCTGGACGTTTGGTCCTGCGATACACAATGAAGCATGCATGGTTAGACATCAGGCAGTGATCAGGTGATACGGGAGAGGGGGATATAGGGGAGGGGGGATATGGGGACGGGCTGTTGGTGGCTCACTTGCTCGTGGGGCCCCGACCTCTGCATCAGCAACCTCCCGGTCCTCAGGTCTGCCAGCCAGTTCCAGGGCCCTTTCCTCGTGTACGGTCAGTGGCCTCTCATCAGCGGGCCCTCCTCCAGTCCTCACATGCTCCCTATTGTTGTGTCCGCGCTTCTCCTGGGGGGGGGGGGTGGTGGCAGGGGTAAAAGGCAACAGTGTTAGGCAGGTATATGAATGCACGCCATCGGTTGCGCGTGCATTGCAGAGGTTAAGGTTAGGGCTGGATTCACTTGGGGATATGGGGGATATGGGGGAGGGGGGATATGGGGGAGGGGGGATATGGGGGAGGGGGATATGGGGGATATGGGGAGGGGGGATATGGGGGATTTGGGGGAGGGGGATATGGGGGATATGGGGGAGGGGGGAATATGGGGGATATGGTGGAGGGGGGATATGTGGGAGGGGGGATATGGGGGAGGGGGGGATATGGGGAATATGGGGGAGGGCGGATATGGGGGATATGGGGGAGGGGGGATATGGGGGAGGGGGGAATATGGGGGATATGGGGAGGGGGGGATATGGGGGAGGGGGGATATGGGGGAGGGGGGATATGGGGGAGGGGGGAATATGGGGGATATGGGGGAGGGGGATATGGGGGATATGGGGGAGGGGGGATATGGGGGAGGGGGGATATGGGGGATATGGGGGAGGGGGGATATGGGGGAGGGGGGGGATATGGGGGAGGCGGGAATATGGGGGATATGGGGGAGGGGGGATATGGGGGAGGGGGGATATGGGGGAGGGGGGATATGGGGGAGGGGGGAATATGGGGGATATGGGGGAGGGGGGATATGGGGGATATAGGGGAGGGGGGATATGGGGAGGGGGGATATGGGGGATATGGGGGAGGGGGGATATGGGGGAGGGGGGGATATGGGGGAGGGGGGGATATGGGGAGGGGGGATATGGGGGATATGGGGGATATGGGGGAGGGGGGGATATGGGGGAGGGGGGATATGGGGGATATGGGGGAGGGGGATATGGGGGAGGGGGTGATATGGGGGAGGGGGGAATATGGGGGATATGGGGGAGGGGGGATATGGGGGAGGGGGGATATGGGGGAGGGGGGATATGGGGGAGGGGGGAATATGGGGGATATGGGGGAGGGGGATATGGGGGATATGGGGGAGGGGGGGATATGGGGGAGGGGGGATATGGGGGATATGGGGGAGGGGGATATGGGGGAGGGGGGGATATGGGGGAGGGGGGATATGGGGGAGGGGGGATATGGGGGATATGGGGGATATGGGGGAGGGGGGGATATGGGGGAGGGGGGGATATGGGGGAGGGGGGGATTTGGGGGAGAGGGGGGATATGGGGGACGCTCACCCTGCCTGCTCTGACGAGGTCGTTCACCTTCTTGTGGCACTGGGTGCCTGTCCGTGGTGTTAGGGCCACAGCGGTGACGGCCTCTGCCACCTCCCTCCACAGACGCCGGCTGTGGCGTGGGGCAACTCTGCGGTCGTGCCCGGGATACAGGGCGTCCCTCCTCTGCTCCACCGCATCCAGGAGCGCCTCCACATCGCGTGACTCGAACCTCGGGGCTGAGCGACGGCCAGCCATCAAGTCGGGTGTTGCGGTCGGCTGTTCCGGTCGGGTGGGGGGGAGCTGCGCGGCCTTATGAGCCGTCACGCCGTGCAGCGCGTATGACGCTGCACGGCGTGAACCACTGCGCAAGCGCGGATCCCGTTACGTCGCTGCTAGCCCATTTCGGGCCGCAGACTATCGGCCCATTTTTATGACGTGACGCAAGTGGGATTTGCGCCGTTTTTTGCGCCGATCGGCGGAGTTTCCGCCGATAACGGAGAATTTCGCCCCTGGTTCCTCCCAGTAATTACATCATCTCTATCCCACTAACTGGATAATGGCCATCTTACTATGGATAACTACAACTCCTCAATTATCTAAACCCCAGGGTTCCATTAGCCTTATCCACGTAAACAATATACATGATTGGAATGAATGATGATCTCACTTTTACAACATCTTAATTGCCACAAAGTCCGGATACTTAGACTATTTCATAATATTACTGCAACAGATATTTAAAAAATCTGATTTCAGGCATTTAAAAAACATTACTGCAACAAATATAAAATACAATATACATAAGAAGTTCATACATTCATCACACTACCAACCACCACCTGCCCTCTCCAATATTTTTAACCTCCTACAACCTTCCAGTTTTGGTCTCCTGTATATCACCAATTGATGGCCATGCCTTCAGCTGCTTAAGTCTCATGCCTCCCTAAACCTCTTTGTCTCGCTACCTGGCTCTCTTCCTTTAAGATGCTCATTAAAACCTATCTGTTTGACCAAGCTTTTAATTATCGGCACTAAAATCTCCTTCCTTGCTTGGTGTCAATTTTTACCTAATAATTAATACTCTTGTTTTACTACATTAAAGGAGGCAATATATAAATACAAGTTGTTGTTGGTTAAATACAATTTTGTTACAGTATTGTGCATCAGGAATGTCTACCACATTCTCCAGTTTCCTCTGAAAGGCCTAACGCTCAGACTAAAACTAATAATAGGATTTATTTTCAAACAAGGCAAGTATAATCGTACAATGCTAACACAGGAAAAGTCATTTATGATTTCCAATTTCTTAATGACCAGTCTTAATATGAGGCATATCTTACATACATGCACACAGTTCATAGCTTGTTTGTAATACTAATTGGATCAGACAAATATTACAATGAAAGCATTCAACATCAACGGTTGATGTCAGTGAAGGTCAATAAAATCTCCAACTTACCCTTTCAGGGGGGCACTAATAGCAGCATCCAATCTTTTAACAAACTATCAGATCTTTGACATGCCCTCCTCCTGTCATACTACAGTGCAAACGTGATCTGGTATCAGTCTCCACTGAAGCACAAAAACTCACCACAGCAAACTCCATAATGTTATCACATGCTTAGCCAACAAGTCTTGCTTATTTCTCATTCATTGCCACCTCGATGCATTTGCCTCAGTGAATTACAGATGTTGGGTCAGGTGGAAGATTTCAGTTTCACAGGCATCATCTGCCTCTATTATACTTCATTAAGATAATTGGTATTATATGTGCCTCAGGTATAATGAATGCTTTTGCCTTTCATGTTCATTCATTTATTTAGCCACGATGTGGAGATGCCGGCATTGGACTGGGGTGAGCATAGTAAGAAGTCTTACAAAACCAGGTTAAAGTCCAACAGGTTTGTTTCGAATCACTAGCTTTTAGAGCACTACCCCTTCCTCAGGATTCACCTTTTTTTTTAGCAGCCAGCGTGCTCTGGGTTTAGCCTTGTTGAGTTTTGTGAAGTGAGTCGGCCGTTAGACACTTGGTATCCCTCATATCGCTGAGTCAGAGATGGTGCAACTGCCACTTTAAACACAGAATCATCAAATTTAGGGTGGGATTTAGAGGCCGTGTTAACCAAGGGCGCAAATCCCGTAATGGCCGTTAAATCCTGAGAGAGGTTAAAAACGGGATTTGCGACAGCGAGATCTTGGAACACGATCTTCCCAGGCCCTCCCCGATGACGCGATTAGGTTCATGCCCAGGAAGTATGCGAACATGGGGCGTCATTCTCCGACCCCCCGCCGGGTTGGAGAATCGCCGGGGGCTGCCGTGAATCCCGCCCCCGCCGGTTGCCGAAGTTTCCGGTACTGGATATTCGGCGGGGACGGGAATCGGGCCGCGCCGGTTGGCGGGTCCCCCGCTGGATTCTCCGGCCCGGATGGGCCGAAGTCCCGCCGATAAATTGCCTGTCCCGCCGGCATGGATTAAACCACCTTTTGAACAGCGGGACAAGGCGGCGTGGGCAGGCTCCGGGGTCCTGGGGGGGGGGGGGCGCGGGGCGATCTGGCCCCGGGGGGTGCCCCCACGGTGGCCTGGCCCACGATCAGGGCCCACCGATCCGCGGGCGGGCCTGTGCCATGGGGGCACTCTTTCCCTTCTGCCTCCGCCACGGTCTCCACCATGGCGGAGGGGGAAGAGACTCCCTCCACTGCGCTTGCGCGGAAAACTGTCAGCGGCCGCTGACGCTCCCGCGCATGCGCCGCCCCGAGATGTCATTTCCGCGCCAGCTGGCGGGGCAACAAAGGCCGTTTCCGCCAGCTGGCGGGGCGGAAATCCCTCCAGCGTCGGCCTAGCCCCTCAATGTTGGGGCTCGGCCCCCAAAGATGCGGAGCATCTGATTGGCGCCGTTTTGGGCGCCAGTCGGCGGACATCACGCCGTTTGGGGAGAATTTCGCCCATGATTTGCAAGAATTTGAATAATTTTAATATACATAGCGAGGTTAAACGTTGCATCTTTAGCCTTCAATGAATCTTCCCACCCACCAGACATAACATTACATCAGCGCAAATGACTACTGCTTTTTAAAAACAGGAACCAGACGCCATGACCTCCAAGAGGCAGGAAGGAGGTGAGCACCATTGTCTCCACTGAGCACCAAGGAGCCAGGGGGTCAGAGCCAAAGGCGATTCTGACTTACCAAGAGCGTAGACCAGGGCAAGTCCTGCAAATGAGTTGGGAAGGCACCTGAGTGAACGGTGGGGATTGGTTGCGTCCAGGTCCGGGAAGCCAATGGGTCAGGGGAAATACTGATGTTGTTCGGCTGCGACACCAAACTGACTCTCTTTCAACCTACACAGGTAAGCAATCGATTTTGGTATAGAGCCAGTGCCGCTGGCTATTCTTCTTATTACAGTGCTGGAGGGACACAGATTCTAGCAGCACTAAACGGCAGCATCCATAGAGGATCCAGCGGCAGGAGACTAGGGAGCTGCAGGGCAGGATCAGGTTCTGGAGGCCACACCAGCTGTGCAGTGGGCATGGAGACGCAGAAGGTGACAGAAGGTACACATGACCAGAGTGTCCTTCATGGAGCTGTTGGACAACATGTGCCATAGGAGACTCTACCTCATCAGAGAGACTGTGCAGTACCTGTGCCACTGCCAACTGGTGCCACATGACAGTGGAGAACACCTGCTCCCTGTAGCCGTAAATGTCATGGTAGCCCTCATCTTTTCTGCAATGGGGTCGTTCCAGCGCTCTACAGGTAACCTGTGGCATTTCGCCGTCCATATGAGGTTACAGTTGGACTCTACGCAAGGGCTTTGGACTTTATTCATTTTGACTTGGACCAGGCCCAGGTAGACGAGAGGGTTACGGGATTCAGCACATTAGCTGGTCTGCTACAGGTGCAGGGGGCGATCGACTGGAGTTGCGAAGTCCTTTTAGCTGCAAGGGCCACGTCACGCTCCCTCTTGAATATATCCAACAAATTGGTCCCAACAGCTTTCTGTGGTAGATTATTCCACGCGTTCACAACTCTCTGAGAGAAGATGTTCTTCCTCATCTCAGTCCTGAATGGCGTATCCCATATTCTTACTGTGACCCCTTGTTCTGGATGTCCCCAACATCAGGAACATTCTTCTAGTCTGTCCAGTCCCATCAGGATTTTATACGTTTCTATGAGATCTCCTCTCATTCTTGTAAACTGCAGTGTGTACAAGCCCAGTTGATCCAATCTTTCTTCAAATGTCAGTCCTGCCATCCTGGGAATTAGTCTGGTGAACCTTCGCTGGACACCCTCAATAGCAAGAATGTTCTTCCTCAAACTAGGAGACCAAAACTGCACACAATACTCAAGGTTGGCCTCACCAAGGCCCTGCATAACTGCAGGAAGACATCCCTACTCCTATACTTAAATCCTCTCACTACGAAGGGGCGAAATTCTCCCGAAACGGCGAGATGTCCGCCGACTGGCGCCCAAAACGGCGCCAATCAGACGGGCATCGCGCCGCCCCAAGGGTGCAGAATGCTCCGCATCTTTGGGGGCCGAGCCCCAACATTGAGGGGCTAGGCCGACGCCGGAGGAATTTCCGCCCCGCCAGCTGGTGGAAACGGCCTTTGTTGCCCCGCCAGCTGGCACGGAAATGACATGTCGGGGCGGCGCATGCGCGGGAGCGTCAGCGGCCGCTGACAGTTTCCCACACATGCGCAGTGGAGGGAGTCTCTTCCGCCTCCGCCATGGTGGAGACCGTGGCGGAGGCGGAAGGGAAAGAGTGCCCCCACGGCACAGGCCCGCCCGCGGATCGGTGGGCCCTGATCGCGGGCCAGGCCACCGTGGGGGCACCCCCCGGGGCCAGATCGCCCCGCACCCCCCCCCCAGGACCCCGGAGCCCGCCCACGCCGCCTTGTCCCGCCATTCAAAGGGTGGTTTAATCCACGCCGGCGGGACAGGCAATTTATCGGCGGGACTTCGGCCCATCCGGGCCGGAGAATCGAGCGGGGGGGGGCCCGCCAACCGGCGCGGCCCGATTCCCGCCCCCGCCGAATATCCGGTACCGGAGACTTTGGCAACCAGCGGGGGCGGGATTCACGGCAGCCCCAGGCGATTCTCCAACCCGGCGGGGGGTCGGAGAATGACGCCCAAGGTATTTTTTAAACATTTAAAACAGTGCGAAATTGGAGAAGCTGGGATTTGTTCTCCTTGGAATGAAGGCTAAGGTAGTCCTGATACACATCTTCAATGTCCTGAGAGGTATTGGCAAAGTAAATAAGGAGAAACTGTTTACACTGGAAGGAGAGTTGGTAACCAGAGGATACATAGGGTGAGATGAGCAAGTTGCTTTGATCTGGAATGCGCTACCTAAAATGATGGGAACAGTAATATTCAGAAGGAAATTGGTTAAATATCTGAAGGAAAAATAATTACAGATCAAAAGGAAATAGCTTTGACGTAGGGCTAATTGGATTTCTCTTTCAAAGAGCTGGCATCAGCATGGTGGACTGAATGGCCTCCTTTTGTGCTGTGTAATTCTGATTCTCCAAAGGCTGGGCATGACGGTTTGACCTGGGCATCCTAATGTCCAATGTCCTTGGCTCCATTACTTGAAAATGCATTTTTCCTTTCTAAGCTCAAATGTTAATCCCCCTCTCCCCTCACTGCATTTGTCGCCCACCCCACCCCCATCTCAGAGTTGTGTTCCCAATGGGAAGGACTTGCTGCACAGTTTGTGTGATCCTTTGCCTTTAGACTGTGATTAGGTATATTCCTGGAAGTTTCATCACATGACTTGCCCCCATGGTCCAGCCATTATTTGGCCAACACATCCATCCTGGTGATGTCCATCCTATGACAATTGAAAATGATTTTAAAAATAATTTTTAATGTCCCAACGATATTTCCCCTGAGTTACACACAGCACTGTCCTGGGGATTGATCTTCAATTCCTGGAGATTCCAGCCCAATCTTGGAGGGTTGTCAACCCTAGCCTTGATGGTAAATAAAGCGAAGATTTGGCCCATGACAGAACTGTGTCAAAGTGGGAAAGACTGACTTGAAAACAGGCAGTGCCTCAGCACATCCAGAAGACAGGGGATGTCATTAAATTGTCAACCTCCATGATTGTAGGCAGACCAAACAAGGTTAGCATTACATCAAGCAGATGCTCTAGCAGATTTTCATGAGGTTTTCCAAATATATTTCCTAGTTTATAGTAAAATAAAGCAGTCTTTGTAAATGCTGTTTTCCCACATAATCACGAAAGCCATCTTTCACTTTCTAGTCAGAATGTGAAGGGTTCAAACCCCAGTCCACAGAGATCCTCGTGAGTGGAGATTAGAATCAGGGGCGAAATTCTCCCCCAACGGCGCGATGTCCGCCGACTGGCGCCAAAAACGGCGCCAATCAGACGGGCATCGCGCCGGCCCAAAGGTGCGGAATGCTCCGCATCTTTGGGGGCCGAGCCCCAACATTGAGGGGCTAGGCCGGCGCCAGAGGGATTTCCGCCCCGCCAGCTGGCGGAAATGGCGTTTGGTGCCCCGCCAGCTGGCGCAGAAATGCGGCGCATGCGCGGGAGCGTCAGCGGCGCGCCGACAGTTTCCCGCGCGTGCGCAGTGGGCAGAGTCTCTTCCGCCTCTGCCATGGTGGAGGCCGTGGCGGAGGCGGAAGGGAAAAAGTGGGACTTCGGCCCATCCGGGCCGGAGATTTGAGCGGGTGGTCCCGCCAACCGGCGCGGCCCGATTCCCGCCCCCGCCCAATCTCCGGTACCGGAGACTTCGGCGGGGGCGGGATTCACGGCGGCCAACGGCCATTCTCCGTCCCGCTGGGGGGTCGGAGAGTGAAGCCCAGGTTGTTTGTGTCTGAGCGGTGTGGGTGGGCCCATCGTAAACAGTGAAGCTGGGACTGTTTAGCCTTGCCTGCAGCCCACCCTGGATAATGTTGCCCTCGGCGCAGGATTGTCTGCTGGTTGGCTTGACAGTGTTCCAAAATAAATCACCAGTTAGAATTGAAAAAGAACATTAGCCTGGGAGCCTGATGAAGAGAAACACAGCCCAGACTCGAAAGGCTGAATGGTCTCCTTCTTTGCCAGAACATTCTCTGATTCTATCTGAGATCTAAAATAAAACTACTGCTCTTAAGTGAGTATCAAGTAAATTTTTCTGCTTCTGTCTGTAATTGTGTGGAATTAATGTCTGTTCTGGATGACTAATAGGCTTAATGGAGTCAATCGTCTCTTTATTTGTTTGAAAAAAAGAGTTGCAAAACTTCGACCTCACCTCATTTTCCAGTCAGGTTGCACAAGCCATTATCAGACTCTAAATCTATCACAAGGACACTGGCGCAAATCCCAAGGCCATGTCGTTCACCACAACACTACAAAGATATGTAATAGGATATTTGCTTTTCTGAAAGGGAATTTAACCCATCTCCACCAGGTATTGGAGGAGATTTTCCCCCTCAGCTTAAAGCATATTGGGCGCAATTCTCCCATCGGGAGTCTAAGTGCCGACGCCGGAGTGAAAACCGGAGTGTTTCACTCCGGCGTCAGAGCCCGCTCCCAGACCCCTATTTCCCGCCCCACCGAGGGGCTAGGAGCGGCGTCGCACCATTGACATGCGCCGGGCCTTAGCGCCGCGTAAAAGCGGTGCCGAGTAAATGATGCGACGGCACCGCGTAAATGACATCACCCGCGCATGCGCGGTTGCCGTCCTCCCCGAGGCCACCCCGCAAGAATATTTCGGATGGATCTTGCGGGGCGGCGGAGGAAAGGAGGTCCTCCTTCAGAGAAGCCGGCCCGCCGATCGGTGGGCACCGATCGCGGGCCAGACCCCATTTGAGGCCCCCCCCGGTGCAGGAACCCCCCTCCCTCACCCCACAGGCCGCCCCCCCCCCCCCCAGCGTTCCTACGCTGTTCCCGCTGGCAGCGACCAGGTGCGGAATTCTCCGGTATCGGCGTGATGCCCGCCAAAAACGGCGCTAATCAGTCTGGCATCGCGCCGCCCCAAAGGTGCAGAATCCTCCGCATCTTGGGGGGGCTGAGCCCTAACCTTGAGGGGCTAGGCCCGAGCCGGTCTGATTTCCGCCCCGCCAGCTGGCGGAAACGGCCTTTGTTGCCCCGCCAGCTGGCGCGGAAATGACATTGCCGGGCGGCGCATGCGTGGGAGCGTTAGCGGCCGCTCACGGCATCCCCACGCATGCGCTGTGGAGTGAGTCTCTTCCGCCTCCGCCATGGTGGAGACCGTGGCGAAGGCGGAAGGAAAAGAGTGCCCCCACGGCACAGGCCCGCCCGCGGATCGTTGGGCCCCGATCGCGGGCCAGGCCACCGTGGGGCTCCCCCCGGGGCAAGATCGCCCCGCGCCCCCCCAGGACCCCGGAGCCTGCCTTGTCCCGCCGGTAAGAGAGGTGGTTTAATCCACGCCGGTGGGACAGGCATTCTAGCAGCGGGACTTCGGCCCATCCGGGCCGGAGAATCGCAGGGGGGGCCCCGCCAACCGGCGCGGCGCAATTCCCGCCCCCGTCGAATCTCCGGTGCCGGAGAATTCGGCATCAGAAGGGGCGGGATTCACGCCAGCCCCCGGCGATTCTCCGACCCGGCGGGGGGTCGGAGAATCTCGCCCCTGGTGTGGACGGCGCCGGCAGGAACCCGTCGTATTGGCAGGCCGCTCGGCCCATTCAGGCCGGAGAATCGCCGCTCACCCGTTGCAAACGGCGGGTGGTGATTCTCCCAGCGGCCAGCCGTGAATCTAGCCGCGCCAGTTTGGGGGGGTGGGAGAATCGTGTGCGGGCGTCGGGGTGGCGTGGTGGGACACGTGCGGTGCCCTGGCGATTCTCCCACCAGGCGTGGGGGGGGGGGGGAGAATTCCGCCCAATGATTTTGATAAGGTGGAGAATGTGACTGCAAACTGTGGAAGCGGTTTCTGCCTGAATTCTGTGATATGGATTCTCCACCATCCCCCATTTCCCTGCCCCACCAGCTCCCACTCACTGTGGCATCAAGTGAAAACTCTCCCCATACTTATCCACGGAGGACTTTTCAGTTTTAAAAGTGATCTCACTTTAAAGCAGGGAGATCATCCCAGTGACAAGAGATCAATGAATGAAACACAGCATCTTATTGTTATAAACCAAAGCAAGAACATTGCATTGCACAACATAATGTGAATAAACAGAATGAACATCTTGGGCGAAATTCTCCGGAAACGGAGCGATGTCCGCCGATTGGCGCCCAAAACGGCGCAAATCAGTCGGGCATCGTGCCGCCCCAAAGGTGCGGAATGCTCCGCATCTTTGGGGGCCGAGCCCCAACCTTAAGGGGCTAGGCCGGCGCCGGACGAATTTCCGCCCCGCCAGCTGGCGGAAAAGGCCTTTGGTGCCCCGCCAGCTGGCGCGGAAATGACATCTCCGGGCGGCGCATGCGCGGGAGAGTCAGCGGCCGTTGACGGCATTCCCGCGCATGCGCAGTGGAGAGAGTCTCTTCCGCCTCTGCCATGGTGGAGACCGTGGCGAAGGCGGAAGGAAAAGAGTGCCCCCACGGCACAGGCCCGCGTGCGGATCGGTGGGCCCCGATCGCGGGCCAGGCCACCATGGGGGCACCCCCCGAGGCCAGATCGCCCCGCGCCCCCCCAGGACCCCGGAGCTCGCCCGCGCCGCCTTGTCCCGCCGGTAAGGTAGGTGGTTTAATCTACGCCGGCAGGACAGCCATTTTAGCGGCGGGACTTCGGCCCATCCGGGCCGGAGGATCGCGGGAGGTGCCCCGCCAACCGGCGCGGCGGGATTCCCGCCCCCGCCGAATATCCGGTGGTGGAGAATTCGGCAACCGGCGGGGGCGGGATTCACGCCAGCCCCTGGCGATTCTCCGACCCGGTGGGAGGGTCGGAGAATCTCGCCCCTTTTCTTCGATGTTTGGAACAACCCGGAGTCAGTGTTTTCATTTCACAGACTCTGGATGTTGGGTTGATGTTCATATAGTGTGGGGTGGTGGGAGTGGATACTTGCATCCAATGTTGCCACCCATGGGGTGATGCTTCCTCCTGCTCCCCACCCCCCTGCACCCCGGCACTCCTCTTCAGACCTCCTTCCTGCTGCAGAGCAATGCCCACACAGCCAGTTCACATCATCCCCATCTGTGTGTCTGCAGGAGTGGCTTACCGCAATCGGCGCAATCAAGAGAAGACAGGCAGTGGGATGCCCTAGCTGACTCCTTGTGAGGAGAGATCCCTGGGGTTCACAGGGGAGGAGCAGGAGCGGGCCTGTGCTGAGAGCGAGCTGGGCCTGCGAGAGGAAAGTGAAGAGCCACTGCACCTTCATCCAGATCACCAGTCTCAAATGTGTTCTATATAGCCCAAACTCTTGGCCAGGCCATCTATTAATACCATGTGCCCTGCCTTGCAGGAACATCACCCGAACAGCCTGGCCCATCTACTAGCAGTGTCCAAACTTTCACCCTTGACACCACCACAGCGGAGATCTCCAAGGACAACACCAAAGAAGCATCTCATCTATAATTCGCACCATCCACCATCGCAGAGACACACCACAGTGGGCACCCTAGCACGCAGGCTTCTGGGGCACTATCCGGTGAGCACCATAAAGCTTCTGATACACATCAGGTGAAGGAAGGAATGTCCCTGGAATCGGACAGTCAGAGGATCCCAAGAATCAGCAGTGCCATAGCCAGGTGCCATGCCTCTGAGGGACGATTGTCCCTCAGCTGCTTGGAGTGCGAAGGCAGAGCTCGGAATACCAAGAGGGATTGTCAGGAACAGTCCTGCATCTACAAGGCCGAATGGAGGAACCCCAAAGCCTTCTGTTGAGGAGATGTTGCCGACAAGATGTGGCACCCAGGCCAACACGGCAAGGGTGGCGTCCACATTGGAACGTGTCATAATATCCACATCAGCATATCATGGTGCAATCACACACACACTGATGGACAGGTAGTTGGACCAACCAACACACACACAACATCGCAGCCAATCACCAGTGAGAGCACACGCACTATAAAACAGAGAACACCACAGTTCCTGCTCATTCTACCAGGAGATAGCTCAGAGCACAGAGCTCACAGCGCGCCACTCAGACATAGACCATGTGCTGAGTGCCTCACCAAGATAGTGATAGGGCTGGGTCCACAGGTTAGCTGGTGAAGCACGAACCTCAGCCAGCAGTTAGTAGTTATTGTTTAAGGCAATAGAATAGAGTTGTACCATCTACAGCCGTGTTGGATCATTTGTGCATCGGAACACCCATCACGACAGAACGCCTGGGGCAAGAGGTCAGAACCAGGACAGGAGAACTCCAAAGTAGCTCAATCCCTGAGGGTCATGGCCGAGGGCTTCATCTGCACGGTTCAGACAATGGTGGGCCTCCAGGACTGGCAGCGCCAGCTGCCCCACCTTGCCATGGAGTAACGCAGGGGCCCATGAGCACCCGGAGGGAGGAGGATCTGTTATAGTGCATCCCAAGGCCTTCCACCCAGGAGGTTTTGGGGGTGACCAGCCAATCTGCATCCCCCCCTTCCTGAAACCGCCACACCTCATGCAAAGCGGGCAGAACGGGGTGACGGGACAACACCAGTGCTACCTGAAAGTAGGCCCTCCAGCTTCCAGCCCTCCAGAGGACATCTGCCAAGGGCACCTCAATCAACAGGGCATGGAAAGCAGCTGGCTGCCTCCACCTCTGATGTGCATCCTGCTGACACAACTAGACATAGGGGGAGGCTACAAGGAATTGTAGAGGCACAGCATGGGCACAGGTGAAGTTTCCAATGAGTGGGAAAGCTGGTGGTGGTGGAGAATCCAATGAGAGTCCATGGACAGCTTTTATGCCAGTGGGAGTTTTCATTGAGATAATTCCTGCATGTCAAAACAAAGTGTCAAAATATATGGCAGGAAAAGCAGCAGTGGAGCCAACGGACAGCACACTGCTATTCCCGCCTGAGTTGACACTTATTAAAAAATGATAAAATTCCACCCTCTGGAAACAACCCAAGCAAATGAAGTTGAGGTACAGATCAGTCTTAATCAAATTGGATGCCAAACAGATTTGAGGGGCTGAATGACCTCCTCCTGTTCCTCCTCTTAGGGCACCCCCATTTAAAACAGAGATGAGGTGAAGTTGTTTTTCTCAGAGGTTGTGAGTCTTTGTAACTCTCTTCTTGAAAAGGTGCTGGAAGCACCTTTGGTGAAATTTTCCCATAATTTGTCAGAATGGCAGGCTCTGACTGAAAACCCGTGCCTATATCTCCAGATGTTCTGGCATTCTGGCAAAATAAAATCAGGAGACTATGGTTTCCACCTTCAGTCTGGTTGGACGGGGCCTGATAGAGCTGCCACATAGATCAAGGTGCCATCTTTAAAGGGTGTCCCGATCAGACCTGACCTTAAACCCCATCCTCAGCCCCCCCCCCCCCCACCCCCCTCCGCCCCCCCCCCCCCACCCCTCCCCCCGCCACGAAGCTATCAGGGGTTATCGCCACAACAGCACAATTATCCGGAGCTCTCACCCCCTCCCATCCCCCCAACAGCCATTGCGGCAATATCGCCGCTGTTCCCCCCTCCTTCACCACCCCCCCCTCCCCCCCCAACCCCCCCACCATCACTGGAAGTTTTCCCCCCTCAATACCATGACCCTGCATCCCTGCAAGGTTCCCCCCTCAATACCACTCCCACGTTACTGCCAAGACCGCTTGGTGCTGTCCCCCCCAGTTACACATAATGGGAAGCCACCCCAAATTGGGCCCTCAGAGGGACCGCCCCCAGCACTGCTAGGTTGTCACTGCCAACTTGTGCCAGGGACTGCCCAGGCACGCCCCTCTGCCCCCTGGGAGCTATAGTGACTGTGGGGCCCTGGTGGGAACCCTTTGACAGTTTCCTGTCTTCCTAAAGCTGTTGTGAACCTGACTGGTGCAACCTGACTCAGCGCAGTTTGAATATTCAGTGAGGGGGAAATCATGTGGCATGTAGGCCTTTTAATAATATGTAAATCCATTAAAATATATTTAAATTAGGTTCCGAACTCTCGTGAGACTTTGTACCTGCATCGCCATTCTCGCTGATGCCGAGCGTGAACATAAAATCTCCCTCAGTGAATATTTTAAAGTCAGAGCTGGATAGATTCTTGGTCAGCAAGGTGCTGGTAGCTTATCAGGGGTAGGAGGGATGCAGATTTGCAGTTACTACCAGACCAGCCATGATCTTATTAAGTGGCGGTGCAGGTTCAACTGGTCGTATTGGCCTACTCCTGTGCTTTGTTCGTATGCTCCTGGAAGATGGTACGGAAGGTCGACCATTTGGCCTACTGATCCTCAAACAGCTATCCAATTAATCCCAATCTACTGCTCCATGATCCTGCCAATTTCTCCTCTTCAGGTATTAAGCCAATCTCTTTTGAAAATCATTATTGAATTCCATTTTTATTCGTTTTGGTCTTCCACAATAACTCAACATCATTTGACGTCTTGGATGAAAATGTACACAGTAAATAGCTGTCCTTACCTTTACAGCCCTCACAGGTGAGAGCATTGTAGTGATATCCAGAGGCCTTGTCTCCACACACAACACACAGCTCATTGCCTTTCAACTTCCCAGAGAGGGGGCCCATCCTGGACTTCTTGGTAACTGGGATGTCGCCCTCATCCACATCTTCAGGGAAGATGGTGTCACAGGGGAGCTTTTTAGGATCGTGCATTGCTGAGGAGTACCAGGTGTCAGAGTACTGGTTGTAGTAGCTGTTGTTGGGATAATATGAAGGCCCTGTAGAGGACAGCTGCATCAATGGTAATGGCGTGTTGGGATATTGAGCGTAGGCAGAAACATCTGGCTCTTGCAAGGATAGGCTGGGTTGGTCTGTCATCACATCTTAGTTCAAAAAGGTAGAGAGAGAGAAACCCGTCAGTTAGAATCCTAGAATCAGAAGGAGGACATCCCCACCCTGCATTTCAAAGCGCAATCCAATTCACCTCATTCCCCGAATCTTTCTCCATAGTTCTGAAATATTTTCCTATTCAAGTATGTATCCAATTCCCCTTTGAGTCTACATCCATTGTCCTATTTTAGACATTCCCCACATAAGAAAAATAATTCTCCACATGCGCTTCTTGTTTTCTTTTTGCTAATTATCTTAAACCTGTGTCCTCTGGTAACCACATTCCTGCCAATGGAACCAGTTTCTGCTGCAAATGTTCTTTCAAACACGTCCGGCGCTATTTACCCCAATGGGAACAGAGTCCACTAGAAAGCATGTTTAGCCGGGTGTTTCCCATTCCAGTAGATACAGGGTCTCAGCGGGGAAAGTCCCGATGATGCCGCACTTTGTCCCATTTTCTGCACTGACGAGCTCTGCTCCTTGGAATTACTCAGCGCAGGAATAGAGCGATACGTCACTTTGAAATGGAGTACCGATTAGTCAACACCCGACATGACCCCCAAACCTCCCCAAAGCCCCAACTCACCTATAAGGGGATTCTCAGTACCCCAGCCCCCTCCCCCCACACCCCCGCAAGATACTCCCGGGCCCAACCCACAACATGGGAAAAATGCCACCTTGGCAGTGCCAGCCTGGCATCCTGGCAGTGCCCCTGTTAGCTGTCAGTGCCAGCTGGGCACCTTGGCGATGCTAGGCTAACACCCAGGTGACAGGTTGGCAGTGCCAAGGTGTCTGGGTCGCACCAGCAGTACCAGGCTGCCAGCTTGCCCAGAGGGCAAGCACCTGGGTGGGTCTGTAATCCCCTGGGGGTCTCTGATCCTCACAGGTGCCATTCCGTCTCGTCTCACGTGATCATAAGGCATGGCGAGCCAGGTAGATCCTGGAAGAGGGATCTACCAGTTGCGCCCAGTCACAATGACTTCTGCGCATAACGCGGCTGGTAGATTGTGCCCCTCATTTCCATTAAATCTCCTCTTAACCTTCTCTGCTTTAAGAGGAACAATCGCAGGTTCTCCCACATCTCAACAAAATTGAAGTCCCTCTTTCCTGGTACCATTCTAGGAAATCCCCTCTACACCCTCCCTAAGGCCTCAACAGCCTTCCAAAGCTGTGGTGCCCAAAATTGGACCCTCACCCAAACCTTATTCACTTGGATACAATTAAAATCAGTCTCAAAGCTCCTCAATGTTGAGGCCTACACAGAAATGAATCTAAATTAAACTGAATATTAAATCGATAATGCTTATATACAATTATGGCAGCAACACATATCACCTCTCTGAAGTATTAAGGTGTTCAGGATGAATGTGTGAGACTGGAGAAACAGTAATGGCCACATGATGATACAAGGCACACATGATCAAGTGTTGAGAGGCTTATACTGAGTGAGATCTAGGGTGGGAATTTCAATAGGGGGAGGGTTGCCTTTGGTGGAACTGAAAGATCCCACCGGCAGAAGAATCGAGCCATGCAAAGCGTTGTGGACATCGGCGGGACTAGAAGATCACACTGGTGGCCAATAGCAAGCAGCCTTCATTGGTGAAAAATATACAGTGAGGGGGATGGGGGGGAGGGGGGATCCTGTCCCTAGTCTTGTACATCTGTATATAGTTACATTAATCAAACTAACCAGTTGTAGTTCAGACATACCCACGTCTCAGCAATCATTCCTTAGCCAATCATAGTCAACATATAACGCTCTGGAGGCACACCATACAGAGGGATCAGATTTGACTTTTGGGTGCCTGACTAATGGCTGCTCTGTCCAGTGATCGATAACCACGGTGAGGAGATAATTAGGATTATTGTATCGAGTGAGAGAGCTGTGGGACTCCAATTGAGCAGAAACACACACAGTGTGCCCAAGAGAACTGAAGGTTGCAAAGGTAACCCCACACCTGGTGCAGCACCTCTTACAGGGTGGATGTAGATAAGGAGCGGGATCCTCAGTCCAGCGACTCCGGAATTGGGAAACGTGATTGGTCGGAGAATGAGGTGAAAACTATGGCCGGCATCGGGCACCCAACGGAATGCCCTGCTCCGATGCCTCGACAGCGGCATGAATGCATTCTACTTTTTGCATACAATAAACGTTAATGGGCCTGACCCGGTATTCCCCGGGGCTCCCGCGATGCTCCGTCACCGCCAGGAGGAATTACCAATGGAGAGCATCACTGTGGTTTTAAAAATCGTGAAATAGGCGTCGTAGCCGCTGAGGGAGAGAGAGGGGGTATGAAAAGTGTCCAACATCGCTATAGTGTGCTGACAGTTGTGCCGCTGGCCCAAGGGGCTTCTGCCAGGGACCGGGGGAGTAGCAGGGAACAGCCAGGAGGTTGCCGTGGGGTCGGGATGGACAGGTACGGAACACCATTGCCGCAGCCTGCAGGGCAGCCATGCGACTGCGCACGCTGCTGACTGCCCACCGTGAACTTATGCCATGGGTCATATGGTTGTCCCCACAGGCCACCCCCCTAGGTACCCTCTGACCCCAGCCGACCCATCAATGAGATCAGTGCCATCTTGTTTGCTGGAATGTGTGTGTGTGTGTGTGGGGAGTGGAGTGGCAATATGCAGCTGCAACTTGTCAGCCTCTCGAGTGGCGATACCAACCTCGGGGAATCCGGCACCAGTTTTAATTGGGATCAATCATGTTCCATGTGGAGCCAGTACTAGCCCATCAACGGTTGATGAATTGCTTTGGGATAGTCGCCAATTTTGCTGTAGTAAAAGACCACCAATTCAGTCCCGGGGTCAACATTGAGGGCGGGATTCTCCGTCCCGCCCGACACGGTTTCTGGCACAGTGCAAATGGGTTTTCCCATTGTGGCCACTCCCACGCCATCAGGAAATCTGCGCGCATGTGTGCTGCCGGCGAATTGGAGGATCCCCCTGACGGAGAATCCCACCCCTAGTTTCTGAAACGGAGAATCCCTCCCGAGGTATTTCCGCTGGTTGGTGAGTCTAAAACCAGTGGACTCAATCTCAGAATAATGGATAGGCTATTTAAAACTGAGATGAGGAGGAATGTCTTCACTCAGAGGACAATGAATGCGTTTGGAATTCTCTGAACCAGAAGGCTGTGGGAGCTCAATCGTTGAGCATGTGAAACACAGAAATAAATAGATTCCTGGATACTAATGACATCAAGTAATATGGGGATATCAAGGTAGATGATCAGCTATGATCTAATTCAATGGCAGAGCTGGCTGGATGGGCTGAGTGGCCCACTCCTGTTCCTATTTGCACTGGCAATTAGGATTCTGGATTGGGCAATCAAGTTGTTTCCCAAATTTCAAATTTCCATCTGCACCCATTACATTCACAAAGAGAATGTGCAGCATTCCCGTGCATTCAGCAATACATTAACCCCAGAGCTCCTTTGTAAGTGATTGCAACCAAATAACCAGACAGACCAGTCGCAATGTCAAACTACCTCATTCAAGACAGGTTAACAGAGATGCAAATTTGTGCATTTCTGTGGCACCTTTCACTTCAGGAGGTCCCAAAGCTCTATTTTCAGCCAATTAAGTACTTATTAAAGGGTGCGTAATGTCCGAAACGCAGCAGTCAATTTTCACTTAGCAAAATCCCATCAACAGCAACGTACTTACAACCAGATAATACCTGATTGAGGAAGAAACAGTGGCCAGGACATCAGACAAAACTGAGTTATTCTACTCTGCTTCAATATTTTATAACTACCCGCAATGTCCACATTCTGCATCTCACCTGAAAGACGGCCCTGACTGATAGCTGAGATTTTTATGCCCAAGTCTTTGAAGTGGGTCTTGAATGCACAACTTTTTGACTCAGAGAACAACTCACTGATTCACAGCTGACACTAAAACAGAAAATGCCAGAACAACTGGACAGGCCAGGCAGCATCTGTGCTGAAGCGTCACTAACAGAAATGACAACTCTCTGTTTCTCTCCACACGTGTTACCTGATCTGCTGAGTATTTCCAATTTTTAACTTTAATATGATTTTAATTCAGATATGATATTTTGTGTCTTTTTCTTTAACAAAGTTGTTAAAATGATGTAGGATACACTTTGCTGGGAAGAAGGAAAAGATTAAGCAATTGGAGGAACAGATACAGAAAAGAATGCCTTTAAAACATGCAGAAATCAAGTGGACACCCTGAAAATCAGTGGTTGACAAAGTTCCTCCATAGATCACTGACGGTCTTCCGCATTAGTCACAGCAGACAATCAGACACCATTTCCTTCCCAGTGGAAATGCAACCTCACACCATGCTGAGAGAACCCTCTGCTCTCAGACCTACTCTCTTTCAGATCAGACATTAAACCAGGGATTCCCCCCCCCCCCCCCCCCACCCACCCCCCCAACCCCTCACGCTCGTTCACATGGCTGGGGCAAAGGCAGTAGGCAATTCACAAGGAGGCAAATGTCGTAAGAAAACAAAGTTCTTGGAGGGTTGCAGGGCGGAAGGGGGTTACTGAGAGGAGGGGTTGGGGGTCAGGATGAGGTCATGGATATTCACATACTTTTCCCAATTTTGAGGAAGAACAGGGAGGTGCACAACAATGACTTTGTATAATTGCGTCTTTCTATATGAGATCATAAGACATAGGAGCGGGAGTAGGCTATGTGGTCCAAAAAACTACTCCGCCATTTAATCAGGTATTGGCTGATCTGATTGTGGTCTCAAACTCTACTTTTCTGCCTGCCCCCCATAATCCGTGATTCCCTTGATGGTGAAAATCAGTTCAGTTCAGCCTTGAACGTATTCAGTGAATAGGCCTCCACTGCTCTCTGCCAAATAGTATTGATGTTCAAAGAAGACATTTCTCTTAATTTCCATCTTAATTGGGAGACATGTTATCTTTAAATTGTGCCCCCTAGTTCTAGACTCTTCCACAAGGGGAAACATCCTCATTTCATCCACCCTGTCAAACCCCCTCAGTACATGTTTCAATAAGATCACCTCTCATTCTTCTAAACTGCAATGAGTATAGGCCCAACCTGCTCAACCTTTCCTCATAAGACAACATCCTTCATCCCAGGAATTAGCCTATTGAACCTTCTCTGAACTAATTCCAATGAAAGCATATCCTTACTTAAATAAGGAGGTCAAAACTGTACATAGTACTTCAGTTGTGGTCTCAACAATGTCCTGTCCAGTTGTAGCAAGACTTCCCTACTTTTACACTTCATCTCCCTTGCAACAAAGGCCAACATTCCATTTGCCTTTTCAATTACTTAAGGCTTTGAAACGAGGCCCCATCTGCCCTCTCTGGTAGGAGTAAAAGATCCAATGGCCACTATTTTGAAGAATGAAGAAGAGCAGGGTAGTTCTCCCCAGTGTCTCAGCCAATATATATCCCTCAACCAACCTCACTAAAACAGATTATCTGGCCGTTTGCAAATTTCTGCTTGTGGGAGCTTACTGTGCACAGGTTGGTTGCTGCATTTCCTACATTACCACAGTGACTACACTTCAACAATACTTCATTGGCTGTAAATTGCTTTGCCTGAGGTTCTGAATGTTGCTGGAAAAATCAAAGTCCTTTCCTATTGGGGATCAAGGGCTGGATTCTCCGATTGCCGACGCCGAGATCGCATTCATTGGCCGGAGAATCAGATTTGACGCCGAAATCGGGGAGTGGCGCCGTTTTTCAGATGCTACGCCCCCCTCCAAAACGGCATCATCGGTGAGTACGCCGCACGCTGTTGGGATGGCCTCAGGACATCACCTGAAGGCCCTCCCCTGATGTTCTGCCCCCAATGAGCCGACTTCCTGACAGTGCGGTTCACTTGTGGTCTGATGTTTCGTCAACCTCACATGGCGGCGACGGGGGGAGTCGTTCTGCTGGCAGTGGGACTTCGGCGGGGGTTGGTGGACTGGTGGGGGATGGTTGGGGATGTTACGGGGGGCACTATCTGGCAGGCCTGGTCCGCGCGCGGACGGTGCCATGTTGTGCGGCGCAACTGCCGCAGGTCGCCACCGTGCGCATGCGCGGCCACAGACCATGAAATTCTCCGTTCGCATCTGCAGCTAAAGCCGGGAGCTTTACGTGGCGAGGCTGCTAGCCCCCCACCGGGCGGAGCATTGATGCGGGGGCGGTGCCAACTTTCTGCTAGTAAGACTAGACACATGCTCCGGACATAGCCTCACAATCGGAGAACCCAGCACCAAGTCTTTTTTAAAAATGCATTCATTAATGGGGCGTGGGCATCACTGGCAAGGCAAGGAATTTTTGCCTATTCCTAATTGCCCTTGAATGGAGTGGTTTGCTCGGCCATTTCAGAGGGTAGTTCAGAGTCAACCATATTGCTGTGGATCTGGAGTCACATGTAGGCCAGACCAGGCAAGGACGGCAGATTTACCTCCCTAAAGGACATTACTGAACCAGATAGGTCTTTACAGACAATCAATGATAGTTTCACGGTCAATACTAACTTTGTATTCCAGACTTTTATTATTTGAATTTAAATTCTATTAGCTGCCATGGTGGGATTAACCTGAGCCTCTAGATTACTAGTTCAGTGACATGACCATTACACCACCATCTCCTAATTAAGCCATTATGCCTCATTAACTCAGATTTGGAGAGGGTAAAATCAGTCCCTCTATAGATCTTTTCAAAGCTTCTGTACAATTGAGAGAAATTTTCTACTTGCTCTTCCAAGTGTTCGTGCAAAGGCCTCAACTACTGAAATGAGGCCGTAGGCTAAATTTCGAGCATCCTGGTTAGGGTGTCCTGCTGCCAATTGATCTGAAACAGACTGAAACCAATTTGCACCCCTTAGTTCTGATGAAAGACCACCGACCTGGAACATTGTGCTGAATTCTCCGTTCCCCCAGCCACGTGTGCCTCGGCAGCGCGTCGTTCGCTGATGGCGGGATCCTCTACTCCCGCTGCTTGTCCGTAGGATTTCCTACTGAAGCTACCCCATGATGCCGGGAGACCCGTGGGTGGGGGTGTGCTGCCGCCGGGAAGGGAGAACCCCAACGGCTGGAATATTCTGGCTATAAGCTCTACTCCCCTTACCACAGATGCTGCCTCTCCTAATGAGTGTTTTCCAACGTTTTATTCCGCCCCTTTACTGTTTGACAGAAAGATCTCATTTAAACTTCTAGCTCAGAACTGCTGTCCGCGTTTTGTCGAGGTCCATTAGCACCGCGTGCTGCTTGAAGTTAGAACTTCCTGAAAACAACAAGGATTCAAAAGGTTCTCAATAAAGAGTTTGAAATTCATTTTCCATGAAGACCAATCCTACATCTGGGACTTTATATCAAGGAAATGAATGAAACTTTACCATTGTCTACTCTGAAAGAACATATTATGCTTTAAATAATTTTAAAAACACTGTTGCCTCATAATCAGAAGCAATTTAAAGACTTTCTGCAAGTAATACAGTTCATAGTGTTGCAAGTGTTAATCATGGTAACAGTCGCTGCCCTCAGTCTAAGCTTGCATTACACTGTGCCAGGTACAGGCTGGTAATCACCTCTTACCTTTCACAGTTTTCATTCTAATCAGCTCCGGGGTAGGTATGAGCCTAAAGCCTCCTTCAGTACCCACAGCTTTGAACAAACACTTGGTGGTCAAGACTTCCTCATCAACAGCTGAGAAATAAATCCTTCAGAAAGTAAAGAGAGCAGCAAGGCTTACGTACGGGGAACAGTGAAGGACTGAAACCTTCCTCCAGTGAATTACAGTTAATGACTTCCTTGGATTAATTGTTTGGTTAGGTCAGAGACTAAAGGTTACTAAAGCTTACTCATTAACTCCCCTTATAGAAGCACTGATATCAGACAACTGAAAGCACCTGATTGCAGGAATGTCTCACGCATAGCAAAGTGTTCAGACGCTCCCTGAATGTTAATAAATCAGTGGCATTCAGGAGTTTGGAAAATGCCATTGCCGCCAATCGGGAGTTTTTGGGTATATGGGAAATATCGGGCGCGATTTAACTCCCCAAAAAACAGTCCCGTTTTGGGCGTGAATAGCGGGGACGTTTCTCGGTGCCTGCAGCGCCAATAACGACCCCACCATCAAGCAGGACTCTTTTTTGTTGGCCTTAGTGAGGAATGCCCTGCCGAGGCCGCATTTATCTCATTTCCTGCACGGACTCACTTAAATATGTAAATCTGGATCCCGGCCAGCAAGGCAAGACACAGATCGTGTCGTCTCATTAGAGCTCGCAAGACATTCTGAGCATCGCAAATCTCGCGAGATTTAACAGTCTCGTTGTGTCACCTAGTCAGGCGAAGGCCGTTCGATCGCACCCATCGTGTTCCATGGTAACATTACTATCTCAGTATTAGAGCACAGTACAAAGTCTTACAACACCAGGTTAAAGTCCAACAGGTTTGTTTCGATGTCACTAGCTTTCGGAGCGCTGCTCCTTCCTCAGGTGAATGAAGAGGTATGTTCCAGAAACATATATATAGACAGATTCAAAGATGCCAAACAATGCTAGGAATGCGAGCATTAGCAGGTGATTAAATCTTTACAGATCCAGAGATGGGGTAACCCCAGGTTAAAGAGGTGTGAATTGTCTCAAGCCAGGACAGTTGGTAGGATTTCACAGGCCAGATGGTGGGGGATGAATGTAATGCGACATGAATCCCAGGTCCCGGTTGAGGCCGCACTCATGTGTGCGGAACTTGGCTATAAGTTTCTGCTCGGCGATTCTGCGTTGTCGCGGGTCCTGAAGGCCGCCTTGGAGAACGCTTACCCAGAGATCAGAGGCTGAATGCCCTTGACTGCTGAAGTGTTCCCCGACTGGAAGGGAACATTCCTGCCTGGTGATTGTTGCGCGATGTCCGTTCATTCGTTGTCGCAGCGTCTGCATGGTCTCGCCAATGTACCAAGCTTCGGGACATCCTTTCCTGCAGCGTATGAGGTAGACAACGTTGGCCGAGTCGCACGAGTATGTACCGCGTACCTGGTGGGTGGTGTTCTCACGTGTAATAGTGGTATCCATGTCGATGATCTGGCACGTCTTGCAGAGATTACCATGACAGGGTTGTGTGGTGTCGTGGTCACTGTTCTGAAGACTGGGTAGTTTGCTGCAAACAATGGTTCGTTTGAGGTTGCGCGGTTGTTTGAAGGCAAGTAGAGGGGGTGTGGGGATGACCTTGGCAAGATGTTCATCGTCATCAATGACGTGTTGAAGGCTGTGAAGAAGATGACGTAGTTTCTCCGCTCCGGGGAAGTACTGGATGACGAAGGGTATTCTGTCGGTTGTGTCCCATGTTTGTCTTCTGAGGAGGTCGGTCCGGTTTTTCGGTGTGGCGCGTTGGAACTGTCGATCGATGAGTCGAATGCCATATCCCATTTGTACGAGGGCATCTTTCAACGTCTGTAGATGTCTGTTACGCTCCTCCTCGTCTGAGCAGATCCTGTGTATACGGAGCGCTTGTCCATAGGGGATGGCTTCTTTAATGTGTTTAGGGTGGAAGCTGGAGAAGTGGAGCATCATGAGGTTATCCGTGGGTTTGCGGTAAAGCGAAGTGCTGAGGTGACCGTCCTTGATGGAGACGAGTGTGTCCAAGAATGCAACTGATTTTGGAGAGTAGTCCATGGTGAGTCTGATGGTTGGATGGAACTTATTAATGTCATTGTGTAGTCGTTTCAGTGATTCTTCGCCGTGGGTCCAAAGGAAAAAAATGTCATAGATGTATCTGGTGTATAACATCGGTTGAAGGTCCTGTGCGGTGAGTAGGTCCTGTTCAAACTTGTGCATGAAGATGTTGGCGTATTGGGGTGCGAATGTGGTCCCCATGGCTGTTCTGTGCGTCTGAATGAAGAACTTGTTGTCGAAGGTGAAGACGTTGTGATCCAGAATGAAGTGGATGAGTTGCAGAATTGCGTCTGGAGATTGGCAGTTGTCGGTGTTGAGTACTGAGGCTGTTGCAGCAATGCCGTCGTCATGGGGGATGCTGGTGTAGAGTGCCGAGACGTCTATTGTGACGAGGAATGTTCCTGGTTCAACTGGTCCATGGGTGCTGAGTTTCTGTAGGAAGTCCGTCGTGTCGCGACAGAAGCTGGGTGTACCTTGTACGATGGGTTTCAAGATGCCCTCGATGTCGCCAGAGAGGTTCTCACACAGGGTCCCATTGCCTGAAACGATAGGGCGGCCTGGTGTGTTGGCCTTATGTATTTTTGGGAGGCAGTAGAGATCTCCAATGCGGGGAGTACGTGGGATGAGAGCACGTAGGGTGCTCTGAAGATCTGGATCCAAGGTCTTGATCTTGATCTGTAAAGATTTAATCACCTGCTAATGCTCGCATTCCTAGCATTGTTTGGCATCTTTGAATTTGTCTATATATGTGTTTCTGGAACAGACCTCTTCATTCACCTGAGGAAGGAGCAGCGCTGCGAAAGCTAGTGACATCGAAACAAACCTGTTGGACTTTAACCTGGTGTTGTAAGACTTCGTACTGTGCTCACCCCAGTCCAACGCCGGCATCCCCACATCAGTATTAGAGAGCAGAGAATGGGTAACATGGGGATTTGAACCCGACTCATGATCCAGTTGGTGATAATAACCAAATTATTTTGTTTCTTAAAGTGCATTTTGTCACCGATATTGTCAGAGATCTATTGAAAATGTAATTCTACATTACAGCAGTGATCATGCTTCGAGAGTGCTTCATTGACTGTAAAGCTTGTTGGAACGTCCTAGGGTCATGGAAGGTGCTATAGAAAAACAAGTGCCTTCTTACTTTAAACTTAATGGATGGATTGTCCATTTATACCTCCCACCTGATTAAAAGGAGTTGAGGAAGGATTGGATGGTAGTATGCGACATTCATGGCACACAAGTGCCAGGCAATGACAATTCCATGTTTTGGGTGAAATGGCTATCGCCGTAAATCTTTATTAACCAGCAGATTCCATCAGAGGTCACATGACTACAGCGAGCCACATTGTTAAAGTAATAGTGCAACATGACATTTTGCCGAACATCTAACCATCTCCCCTTGACATTCAACAGCATTACCATCACTGAATCCCCTCGTGTCAATGCCTGGGGTTACCATTGACCATGAACTGAACTAGACTAGCTGTGGCTATAAGAGCAGGTCAAAGACAGCATGGTAGCACAGTGGTTAGCATTGTGGCTTCACAGCGCCAGTGTCCGAGGTTCGATTCCCTGATGGGTCACTGCCTGTGCGGAGTCTGCACGTTCTCCCGTATCTGCATGGGTTTCATCCTGGTGCTCCGGTTTCCACCACAGTCCAAAGACTTGCAGGTTAGGTGGATTGCCCATGCTAAATTGCCCTTAGTATCCAAAAAGGTTAGGAGGGGTTATTGGGTTCAGGGGATAGGATGAAAGTGAGGGTTTAAGTGGGTCGGTGCAGACTCGATGGGCCAGATTGGCCTCCTTCTACACTGTATGTTCTATGTTTGTTCTAAAGGCTGGGAATCCTGCAGCAAGTATCTCACCTCCTGACTCACAAAGTCTGTCCACCACCTCCAGGCTACAAGTCAGGAACACGCTCCACTTGCCTGGTTGAGTGCAGCTCCAACACCACTCAAGAAGCTCGACTCCATCCACAAGAAAACAGCCTGTTTGATTGACACGCCATCCACCAACCTAAACATTCACTCCTTCCACCACCGACGCACAGTGGCAGCAGTGTGTACCATCAAGATGCACTGCCACAACTCAACGAGGATCTTGAAACAGCACCTTCCAAACCTGCAACCTCTAGCACCTAGGAGAAGAGCAGCATCTGCTCCACCACCTGCAAGTTTCCCTCGAAGCCACACACAATCCTCATTTTGACCCACATTTTTGGCCGAGCAGCAGGAAAGGCGATGTCGTTCCAAATCAGGATGATGAACCATTTTTCAGGTATTCTGCGGCAGCTGCCTAAAGCAGGCCTTAAGCCTCTTGAAAGTGCTGATCCTAACACCTCTGTTAGGACTCCTCTGGAAAACTGAACTGCTCTGAGAGAAGCCATCGCAGGGTTTTTTCAATCTAGATAAGCATTTGGAACAGGAAAGTGTGGATTTAGAAAATATTATTCAACCCCATTGATCCTGCACAGAGTTTAAGATTAGGAGAAAGAAGCAGCATTTATAAAGCACCTATCACATCTTTCAGAAATCCCAAGGCATTTCACAGCCAATAAGGTACTCCTAAAGAGTAGAATTTACAAAGAATTTGCATGCAGAAGGAGGCCATTCGGCCCATCGGGTCTGCAATGGCCCTTGGAAAGAGCACCCTATAAGCCCACACCTCCACCCTATCCCAGTAACCCCACTTAACCTTTTTTGGACACTAAGGGCAATTTATCATGACCAATCCACCTAACCTGCACATCTTTGGACTGTGGGAGGAAACCGGAGCACCCGGAGGAAACCCACGCAGACACAGGGAGAACGTGCAGACTCCGCACAGACAGTGACCCAAGCCGGTATCGAACCTGGGACCCTGGAGCTGTGAAGCAACTGTGCTACCGTGCTGCCCTGTTTTAATACTCACTGTTTTAATATTGGAAACTAATCTGTGGTCAGATCGTTTGATTTAACCAATTCAATCAAAACACGTAGGGCGCGATTCTGCCATGCCGCGCCGTACTGGAGAATCGATGTTTACACCATTTTCCCGCGCGACGCCTGTCTGACGCCGTCCTGCCATTCTCCCAACCGGCAGGAACGGCTTCATCATGGTCTGCGCCGCGCACGTCGGAGAATCCGCTGAGAGGGCAATCGAGGCGCTTCACACAGGCCCCCGCTATTCTCTGGCCCGGATGGACCGAGCAGCCGCTACGACCCGACAGGTTCCCGCCAGCGCCGCCCACCCCTGGTCGCTGCCGGCGGGAACTCTGCGGGAACGCTGGTGGGGGCAGCCTGTGGGGTGAGGGAGGGGGGCTCCTTCACCGGGGGAGGCCTCCGATGGGGCCTGGCCCGCGATCGGGGCCCACCGATCGGCGAGCCGGCCTCTCCCCCCCCGGGCCTACCTCCTTCCGCGGACGGCTCCAGAACACCGGCACCATGTTGGTGAGGGGCCGTCGCGCGTAAGAAGATCCCCACGCATGCGCAGGATGGCGCGCCCCAACTGCGCATGCGCAGGATGGCGCGCCCCAACTGCGCATGCGCGGGTTGGCGCGGCGCCCATTTGACACCGCGTAAGAACGCTGGAGTGGCGTGAACCGCTCCAGCGCCGTGCTGGCCCCCTGTGGGAGCCAGAATAGGTCGTGCCCGGGCCCTGTTTGCCGTCATGAAACGCGACGGCGTTCACGACGGCGTGAACACTTAGTCTCCATTTTGGAGAATCGCGCCCGTAGTCTGCAGGTTCTCGCGTTGCTCTTTGTGGATCTTTCTGTGCACATATCAGCCACCACATTTCCCTACATTACAACGGTGAGTGCGTGATAAACTTGCTTTGTTAGTAGTTGAACACTTTGAGATCTGCTGCAAATGGAAAGTCAGGTTACTTCTCCCTTTGTTTCCTCGGTGTGGCCTTACCAAAGAATGAGGAGTCATTGAGACAAAATCCTTCCGACAGTGAAAACTGATTGTGACCCAACATATTCACCTCAGAACCCATCCACTGTTTCATCCAAATTCCTGCCGTGATTGGGGGGAAATTCTGCAAGACAGAAATTGCAAAACCATTAGTTACATCTAATCTATTTCATTTTGAATTTAAGCTGAAGAAATAGAAAAACATAATCCCTGCAGATGAGAAAAAGTAGTGGGATTTAACCTGTTAATTTTACACAAGTTAGCTTAGAAGCAAAAAGAAAATTTTAGAAAGCTTGCTGAATGAAAGGAGTGACAAATGTCCAACAATCACAACAGGAGGAAAGGTTCATATGTAAATTGAGTCATATACAGGAACCCATTCTCGGTAAATAAAAGTACTATGTCCAGCCTTGCACCTTGTGGTAGTATGCATTAGGAGTCATGTGGGACTGTGAAGCCATGATGTCATTGGCTGACAGATCCCGGGTCCTGGTTGGACGTTGACCTCTAGCTCCGTCCTGAAGGCGGAGTATAAGTACCTGGAGTCCTCCCCCGCAGGCCAGTCTACTACTGAACTGCGGGGGAAACAGTCACGCTTAATAAAGCCTCATCGACTTCACTCTATTCGTCTCTCGGAGTCTTTGTGCGCTACAATTTATTAAGCGTGACTAAAGGACTATGGAGCTCAGGATCATCCAGGAATGCCTGAGGATCAGCCCCCACGCAGTGAACGCGGCAGCAGCTTTCAAGCACTGGCAGACTTGTTTTGAGGCCTACCTCAGAACGGCCACCGGCCGGGTCACAGAAGACCAAAAACTACAGGTCCTGCACTCGAGGTTAAGCACGGAGATTTTCTCTTTCATCGAAGACGCAGAGGATTTCCAGACTGCGTTCGCAGCACTAAAAAGTCTCTATGTCAGCCCAGTAAACCAGATCTACGCTCGCTATCAACTCGCAACGAGACGGCAAAGTCCCGGAGAATCGATAGATGAATTCTACGCCGCGCTACTAATTTTGGGATGAGCCTGCAGCTGCCCATCGGTGAACGCAAATGAACACACGGACATGTTAACGCGCGATGCTTTTGTGGCAGGTATGAACTCCTCCCAAATCCGCCAAAGACTTCTAGAAAAACAGTCGCTAGGACTCTCAGAGGCACGGGCCCTAGGAGCCTCCCTAGACGTGGCCGCGCAAAATACCCGCGCCTACGGCCCCGACCGCGCGGCAGCCCATTGGGCTCCGTACGTACCCATCGCGACAAACCCCCCCCCCGGACACACCACAGGCTTGCGCGGTCCAAACGCCAAGTCGCACCGGGGGCGCCCGCTGCTATTTCTGCGGCCAGGCGAAACACCCCCGGCAGCGCTGCCCGGCCCGCGCAGCGATCTGCAAGAGCTGCGGGAAAAAGGGCCATTTCGCGGTTGTGTGCCGGTCCCGCGAGGTCGCCGCTGTCCCGGGAGAACAGGGAACCCTGCACGCCGCTTACGTTCCCCAACCACCCCCAGCGCCCCATGTACGACCCGCAGGCGCAGCCACTCTGGGTCCAGACCACCGCGGTCCCGGGAGAACAGGGAGCCCTGCACGGCGCTTACGCTCCTCAACAACCCCCCCCGCGCCCCATGTATGACCCGCCGGCGCTACCACTTTGGGTCCCGACCACCGCTCTCCCCGGAGAAGAGGGAGTTCTGCGCGTCTCTAACGCCCCCCAACCCCCCCCCCCCGCGCCCCACGTATGACCCGCCGGCGCTACCAATTTGGGTCCCGACCACCGCTGTCCCCAGAGATGAGGGAGCCCCGCGCGTTCCTAACGCTCCCCAACCCCCCCAGCGCCCCATGTGCGACCCGCAGACGCCGCCATTTTGGGTCCCGGCCACCACGAGGGGAGAAAGGGCGCCGCCATCTTGGACCACCCCAGACCTGTACGACGCATGGGGCGGCCATTTTGTCCACCCCCACCGCCATCTTGTGACCACCCAGCCATGTGCAATGCTTGGGGGCAGCCATTTTGTTCACCCCCGACGCCATCTTGGACGGCAACAACGGACCCCAGTGTCGACGGCTCCACGGGGTTCGAAGAAGACACTCAACTACTACAACCACGTCTCGCTTCAATAACGCTGGACCAAGCTCGGCCCCGGACACGCCAGACGACGACGACAACGGTGCTGATAAACGGGCACGAGACACCATGCCTAGTCGACTCCGGGAGCACGGAGAGCTTTATCCACCCCGACACGGTAAGACGCTGTTCTTTGACCACCCATCCCAGCGCACAAAAGATTTCCCTAGCTGCAGGATCCCACTCCGTACAGATCAAAGGCTTCTGCATAGTTACCCTAACGGTGCAGGGGAGGGAGTTCAAAAACTACAGGCTCTACGTCCTTCCCCAACTCTGCGCCCCCGCATTACTGGGATTAGACTTCCAGTGCAATCTACAGAGCCTTACCTTCAAATTCGGCGGCCCAATACCCCCACTCACTATCTGCGGCCTCGCAACCCTCAAGGTGCAACCCCCGTCCTTGTTTGCAAACCTCACCCCGGATTGCAAACCCGTCGCCACTAGGAGCAGACAGTACAGCGCCCAGGACCTGACCTTCATTCGGTCCGAAGCCCAGCGGCTACTAAAGGAAGGCATAATCCAGGCCAGCAATAGTCCCTGGAGAGCGCAGGTGGTAGTAGTAAAGACAGGGGAGAAGCAAAGGATGGTCATAGACTATAGCCAGACCATCAACAGGTACACACAACTAGACGCGTACCCTCTCTCCCGCATATCCGACATGGTCAATCGGATTGCCCAATATAAAGTCTTTTCCACCGTGGACCTCAAGTCCGCCTACCACCAGCTCTCCATCCGCCTAAGTGACCGCAAGTACACAGCCTTCGAGGCAGACGGGCGATTATACCATTTCCTAAGGGTCCCATTTGGCGTCACAAACGGGGTCTCGGTCTTCCAACGAGAGATGGACCGAATGGTTGATCAACACGGGTTGCGGGCCACGTTCCCGTATCTCGACAATGTAACCATCTGCGGCCACGATCAGCAGGACCACGACGCCAACCTCCAAAAATTCCTCCAGACCGCTAAAGCCTTGAACCTCACGTACAACGAGGACAAGTGCGTTTTTAGCACCAACCGGCTAGCCATCCTGGGCTACGTAGTGCGCAATGGGATAATAGGCCCCGACCCCGAACGTATGCGCGCCCTCATGGAATTTCCCCTCCCGCACTGCTCAAAAGCCCTGAAACGCTGCCTGGGGTTTTTTTCATACTACGCCCAGTGGGTCCCCCAGTACGCAGACAAGGCCCGCCCCCTAATACAGACCACGACCTTCCCTCTGTCGACAGAGACTTGCCAGGCCTTCAGCCGCATCAAAGCGGATATCGCAAAGGCCACGATGCGCGCCATCGACGAGTCCCTCCCCTTCCAGGTCGAGAGCGACGCCTCCGACGTAGCTCTAGCGGCCACCCTTAACCAAGCGGGCAGACCCGTAGCCTTTTTCTCCCGAACCCTCCACGCTTCAGAAATCCGCCACTCCTCAGTGGAAAAGGATGCCCAAGCCATAGTGGAAGCTGTGCGACATTGGAGGCATTACCTGGCCGGCAGGAGATTCACTCTCCTCATGGACCAACGGCCGGTAGCCTTCATGTTCGATAATGCACAGCGGGGCAAAATCAAAAACGACAAGATCTTAAGGTGGAGTATCGAGCTCTCCACCTTCAACTACGAGATCTTGTATCGTCCCGGAAAGCTGAACGAGCCGTCCGATGCCCTATCCCGCAGCACATGTGCCAACGCACAAATTAACCGCCTCCAAACCCTCCACGAGGACCTCTGCCACCCGGGGGTCACTCGGTTTTACCACTTTATCAAGTCCCGCAACCTCCCATACTCCTTAGAGGAGGTCCGTACAGTCACAAGGAACTGCCACATCTGCGCAGAGTGCAAACCGCATTTTTTCAGGCCGGATGGTGCGCACCTGATTAAGGCTTCCTGTCCCTTTGAACGCCTTAGTCTGGATTTCAAAGGACCCCTCCCCTCCACCGACCGCAACATATACTTCCTTAATGTGGTGGACGAGTACTCCCGCTTCCCATTCGCCATCCCCTGTTCTGACATGACCGCGGCCACAGTCATTAAAGCCCTGAACACCATATTCACACTGTTCGGTTGCCCCGCATACGTCCACAGCGACAGGGGGTCCTCCTTCATGAGTGACGAGCTGCGCCAGTTCCTGCTCAGCAACGGGATAGCCTCGAGCAGGACGACCAGCTACAACCCCCGGGGGAACGGGCAAGTAGAGAGGGAGAACGGCACGGTCTGGAAGACCGTCCTACTGGCCCTACGGTCCAGGGACCTCCCAGTTTCACGGTGGCAGGAGGTCCTTCCGGACGCCCTCCACTCCATCCGGTCACTACTGTGTACTAGCACTAACCAAACGCCTCATGAGCGCCTCCTTGTCTTCCCCAGGAAGTCCTCCTCTGGAACGTCGCTGCCGACCTGGCTGGCGGCCCCAGGACCCATCTTGCTCCGAAAGCACGTGCGGGCGCACAAGTCGGACCCGTTGGTCGAAAGGGTTCACCTCCTTCACGCGAACCCGCAGTACTCTTACGTGGAGTACCCCGACGGCCGACAGGACAAGGTCTCTCTGCAAGATCTGGCGCCCGCCGGCAACACACACACCCCCCCGACACCAATCACCCAACCCCCCCCCTTCCTGCCACCGCCGCACCCCGCGACCGCCCCCTTCCCAGGAGGATCAGTCCTCCTCCCAGGCCCGACCAGGAATGAAGCCCAAGCTGAAACCGTAAGGGTCCCGGAGACGACAACACCGGAACAAGCACCACCACCACCGGGGCCGAGGCAATCGACACGGACGACCAGACCGCCTGACCGACTCGTGGCGTCGATCTAACAGTACAATGTGGACTTTTAACGAGAACATTTTGTCTTTTCCTGACGATTACTGTAAATAGTTTGAAACAAAAAAAAACCTTGTACATACTGTTATAACATGTGAAAGTTTTCCTCCCAGGACCAGCCTTGTAAACCCTTACCACCATGCGAAGCATCACCCCGCCGGGTTCATTTTTAACAAGGGGTGAATGTGGTAGTATGCATTAGGGGTCATGTGGGACTGTGAAGCCATGATGTCATTGGCTGACAGATCCCGGGTCCTGGTTGGACGTTGACCTCTAGCTCCGCCCTGAAGGCGGAGTATAAGTACCTGGAGTCCTCCCCCGCAGGCAGTCTACAACTGAACTGCGGGGGAAACAGTCACGCTTAATAAAGCCTCACCGACTTCACTCTATTCGTCTCTCGGAGTCTTTGTGCGCTACACACCTATTTTGAATTACTCTGGAGCTTCGGGAGCCAATACCTCCTCAGTGCTTTATCCATTGACAATGTCTCAGCCAATCAGAATTGACTTTCTAACCAATCAGCACCCTTTTCTAATGTGATATAAATTGTTGTGATAAGTTAAATTTGGCATTCTTGTGTTTGTCTTGATGAAGGCAAGACCAAAGGTTTCAGCAACATATCAGCAATATTCAAGTCCTGCGTCACCTAACGACTACTTAGAAAATTTGTGATTGATATAGGTTGGGTATCTGGTGATAGAATTTATCAAAGTAATAATAATCTTTAATATTATTGTCACAAGTAGGCTTACATTAACAGCACAATGAAGTTACGGTGAAAACCCCCTAGTCGCCACACTCTGGCACCTGTTCGGGTACACAGAGGGAGAATTCAGAATATCCAATTCACCTAACAAGCATGCCTTTTGGGGCTTGTGGGAGGAAACCGGAGCACCCGGAGATGCAGACACGGGGAGAACGTGCAGACACCGCACAGACACTGACCCGAGCCGGGAATCGAACCTGGGACCCTGTTACTGTGAAGCAACAATATTAACCATTGTGAGGAATTTCACAAGGATTTTATTCCTAAAATGGCCTCAAGTCTTTTCCTTTGATTTTTCTCAGCGCTGCCCAGTTGTTTGCTTAACGGGAGGGAATATGTTGATGAAGTTTACGGGTTGTATCATCGCTGAATGGAACAGATTGAATGGGATGATGAATCCGATTTTATTGATGACAGGTTGATGATATAACTATCAAATTACACGGAGGCATTGACAGATTCAGTGAGTGGGCAAAACTGTAGTTGATAGATTTCAATGCCGGTAAATCTGAGGTCATCCAGTTGGACCAATAAAAGATATATTCAAATGTTATTTAGATATCATGTAGTGGAAAGCTAAAACAAGGGAGGTCAAAAGAGATTTAAGGGTCCATATAAGTTGTAGTAGTCAAGAACAAAAAAATTAATAAGGCGGCATGGTGGCACAGTGGTTAGCATTGCTGCCTCAAAGCTCCAGGGACCTGGGCAAGATCAATTCCGGCCCAGGTAACTGTCTGTATGGAGTTTGCACTTTCTCCCCGTATCTGTGTGGATTTCCTCCGGGTGCTCCAGTTTCCTCTCACAATCCAAAGATGTGAAGGTTAGGTGGATTGGCCATGCTAAATTGCCCCTTAGAGTCCAAAAGGTCACTGGGTTGCGGGGATAGTGTGGGCTTAAGTAGGGTGCTGTTTCTAAGTGCCGCTGCAGACTCGATGGGCCAAATTGCCTCCTTCTGCACTGTAAATTCTATGATTCTATAAGACCTTTTTAACTATCGAGTAGAACAAGAAAGGGGAGGATGTTTAAACCCGAGACAGAGAATGGACCACATCTGGATTTTTGTTCAAGGTTCTATGCATCACACTAAATAAGGATAGTTGGGGCTGGATTCTTCCACCCTCCCCAGCGCAAAATTCCCATGGGCGGGACGCGGAACATGTAAAGATCCATTGACCTTGGGAGGGAATTTCCGGTTGCTGGGTGGGCGAGGCCATAGAATCCCACCCTTGGTCTTTGAAGTGTACAGTGCAGAATGACATGAGGATTTGTATATAGGAATAGCGAGGTCTTGCTTCAATTGTATAGGAGCTTGGTTAGACCACACCTGGAATACTATGGGCAGTGTTGGCTCCCTTACCTCAGAAAGGATATTATTGCCTTAGAGGAAGTTCAATAAAGGCTCACCAGATGTGTTCCGGGGATGGCGGGACTGGCTTATGAAGAGAGATTGGGCAAACTGGGCCTGTATTCTCTAGTGTTGCGGAGCATCAGATGATCTCATTGAAAACTACAAAATACTTAAGGGAATAGACAGGGTGGATGCAGGGGCATCTTGGGGCACAATTTCAAAATAAGTGACTTCAGACCAAGATGAGGAAATTTCTTTATGCAAAGGTGTAAAGTCTCAGGCAAACGACCATTCGGAGGCGATGACCGTAGAAAAGTTTGGTTTTATTTTCCTTATTATACACTCCTCCTACTCCCCAAAGGGTCTCCCATACCCGGCCCACACCCGAGCCGGGGTATTTATATTCCAGCTGCTTTAGGAAAAGGGGGGTAGCCCTGCCCCCTCATCTGGGTAAATGGCATTCAGGTGAGGCCACATGATCTCTGATGTTGCAGATCCCTAGGCCTCCTGTCAGGTTATAACAGAAGGGTTGTGAAACCTTGGAATTCTCTGCCTCGGAGGAGCTGTGGAAGCGCATGCATTGAGTATGTGTAAAACAGAGATTGCAAGATTTAGGATTAATAATAACATAGAGGGTTATGGGTATAGTGTGGGTGAAAGCCATTGAAGCGTCCAATTGCAATGATTGTTTAGAATGGTGGGCCAGGCTCGACAGGCTGAATGGCCTACTCCTGTTCCTATGTTCCTTGGTTCCAATGATTCAATGGAATGTTACCAGAGCTCCGAGGATTATATTATGAGGAGAGATATTACATAAACTAGGCTTGTATTCCCTGGAGTATATAACATTGAAGGGTCATTCGATTGAAGTAGTTAGGATTTTGAACTGAATTGACAGCGTAGATGGAAATAAACTGTTACCACAGGTGGAAGGGTCAAAGAGACTGCAATGTTAATTTTAAATCAAAGCCAAGCCATTCAGGAGAGAAGTTATCAAACATTTCTCAACACAGGGAATGGTACAACTGTAGAACTCTTTCCTACAAAAGTGCCAGATGCAGGTTCAAGTCTTCTCTGCCTGAATGCAGTTCCAATCCACAGTGCCATTATCTCCACCACAGGTAGAGCAATGAGGCAGGTCTTCAATTCATCCTAACCAGGATGGGGCTTGAACCCCATGCTGTTGGCACCAATTGGATCCACACAGGCTGTTCAGCCAACTGAGCCATCCAGACCCTCCCCTCTGAGTACTGTGGCAATCTGCACTTTTACAAGCATAGAGTCATAGTCATAGATGTTTACAGCACTGTATCGACATGGCAGCTTGTCCATGCTGCCGGTTTCTATCACTAAGCTAGTCCCATTTGCCCGCATTTGGCCCGTATCCCTCTATACCCACCCTGCCCATGTTGTCATCTGGAGCTATGTATAGTGATGGTTCCAGTTTTCTTTCCATCACATTGCTGACCAGGAATCACCCCCATTCTTACCGCCTGCATGTGTTAAAAATGTTACAGAAAGTTGACTTTCAACATTGTGATTTTGAAGCTAATTGGTGTCATTTAAATTTTATCCGTGTTTCAGCAAGTGGACTTACAATGAATGAATTAGCATTTTACTGGTACATTCACCCAATATCAACAAAGGTTCCTAAAAATGGCCTGATTGCATCTGTGAGTTGGAAATTCAGACTGTAAATTATTTATAAAATGGGCTCTTTATCTGAGAACTGAAAACTCAAGTAGCCTCAAGATAATGCTTTTACTGGCAATATATTGAAGGGGATTAAAACATTTCTGCATAAAAAATAACATTTTTCATTTGTGATTATTCGCTTCAAAATTTAATTTGGTTCTTGGTAATGTGTTGGTAATGTGCTGCAATGCTTTTTGGAGCTGTCAGTCGGGATCCCCCCCCCCCCTCTCCTCTCCCCCACCCTGCGGTGGGATTTCCCACTGTGTAGGCAGCGGGATTTCGGCCGCAAGCGGGGTTTTCTAGTCTCACCAAAATTATTGGCAATTTTCATGGCTCGCCCGTCGGGGAGCTCACCATGCGGATGTCAACTTCAGCAGCATCAGAAGATGTCACTGGCAGGGAGGGCCGGAAGTCCCCACCAGTAGAATTTTAACACTGATTCCTGTATTTAAAATTTTCCCATACAAATAAATTATTGGAATCCACCCCGTCAGTCCTATTCTCTTCCTTCCAATCAGAAAAGCATTTTGCTTAGTTGTTAACACAGAAACAGTTCATCCTGCTCTTCACAGCAGTAACTGCTGCCTCCCCACACAAAAGTAACTCCTTTATCTCTCACTGTATCTCTGTATCCAAAAAGCAGCTGTCCCTCTTTTTGGGTCAAGATGTGAAAAATGTCAGATTCAGTTTACTTTTTGTCTCCATAACAACCGGATCTCATGGGCCTGTCTCCAGCCGGAGTTACTATGCACCCTGTCCAGAATATCCTATTTCACTTTAAATTAAAGGACACATTTTAAAATGTAATTAATTAGTAAAGTCCCGCATTTGTAATTATTTTCAAATGTAGAAGCAGAGTCAGAGGATGGTATTTAATGGAGGCAATGGGTGAGACCATACTTCCTCCTTTCAGGAAGGCCCACCAAACTAACTGAAAATCAGACACAACTTTTTCAAATATTTGTTTACAGGATATGGGCGTCGCTAGCTAGCATTCATTGTCCATCCACAATTTCCATTGAGAAGGTGGTGGTGAGCAGGTGGTGGTGGTGAGCTGCATTCTCGAACTGCTGCACTCCATGTGGTGTAGGGACACCCACAGTTGTGTTCGGAAGGGAGGTCCAGGATTTTGAACTAGCAACAGTGAAGTAACGACAAAATACTTTCAAGTCAAGGTGGTGTGTGGCTTGGGGGGAACTTGCAGGTGGTGGTCTTCCCATGCATCTGCTGCCCTGTCCCTCTCAATCCAGAGGTCACAGGTCTGGGAGGTGCTGTCGATGGAGCCTTGGTGAATTCCTGCAGTGCATCTTGTAGATGGTACACACTGTTGTCACTATGCATTACTGGTTGAGGGGGAGAATTTTTAAGGTGGTGGATGGAGTGTCAATTAAACGGGCTGCTTTGTCCTGGACGGTGTTGAGCTTCTTGAGTGTAGTTGCACTTAGACTCATCTGGGCAAGTGGAGAGTATTCCATCTCCTGACTTGTGCCTTGTAGATTGTGGACAGGATTCTGGGAGCCACATGGTGAGTAACTCACTGCAGGTTTCCCAGCTTCTGACCTTCTCTTGCAGCCATAGTATTTATATGGCAAGTCCAGTTCTGCTTCTGGTTAATCATAAGCACACAGGATGTTGATAGTGGAGGTTTCCGTGATGGTAATGCCATTAAATGTCAGGGGAGATGGTTATATTCTCTCGTGTTAGAGATTGTCATTGCCAGGTACTTGTGTGGTGCAAATATTACTTGCCACTTATCATCCCAAGCCTGGATATTGTCAGGAACAGGGAGAGAGTGCAGTTTAACACGTGGCTACAGGGATGGTGTAGGATGGGGGGTTTCAGTTACTTGGATAATTGGAGCACATTCTGGGGAAGGTGGGACCTGTACAAACAGGATGGGTTACACCTGAACCAGAGGGGCACCAATATCCTGTCAGGGAAATTTGCTACAGCTCTTCGGGGGGGGGTTTAAACTAATTTGGCAGGGGGATGGGAAACTGATTTGTAGTCCAGGAGATAGCGTTGCTGGAGTTCACGAAGTTGAGGGTAGTGCAGAACTGAGGAAAGTACCAAGGTCACAAGAGTGGATCTGCAGGCATGAAGGTGGTTTGAAGTGTGTCTACTTCAATGCGAGGAGCATCTGGAATAAGGTTGGTGAGCTTGAAGCATGGATTGGTACCTGGGACTACGATGTTGTGGCCATTATGGAGACGTAGATAGAAAAGGGGCAGGAATGGTTGTTGGAGGTTCCAGGGTTTAGATGTTTCAGTAAGATTAGGGAAGGTGGTAAAAGAGGTGGAGGAGTAGCATTGTTAATCAAGGATAGTGTTATGGGCAAGGCGTTTTCAGAGCCCCAAAATGTATCAAGGTGTTCAACCAACTTCTCCCTTTAATGGATTTGTTGCTTTTCCGAGCACACGGCTTGTTCCTTAGGTGTGGTATTTCAATTATGGACACGTGGGTTTTTAAACACCAAACACTGTTTATTCCATGAACTCAACTTAGCATCTTAAATAAACATTGGATCTCTTAACATCCCTTACTTCAAAGATAACTCAGAAAATATTGCAACAGTAAATGCTTCCTTAAAATGTTCCTTCAAACTTCCAAGAGACTTAACACCTTTAAGCACTATCACATCACGTTAAAGGATATATATATTTTCTGTAGAATGGCAGAGATATATTAGCTTGGTTGCCTTCAGCTCCAGCAAAACAGCCAGGCACTTTTAAACTGCTCTCAGCAAAAACAGCCAGGCACTTTTCAAACTGAAACTAAAAACCTGCAAAATGTCTGAACTGAGCTGAGCACCACCCACTCTATGACATCACTGTTTTCTTAAAGGTACATTGCTTAAACATCCAGTTCTTAAAGGCACTCTTGCATGACACCTCCCCCCAAGAAAAAAAAAACCCATCAACTTCAAGATGGTTTCATTTTCCACTTTTGCACTATCCACTAAGAAATGTACACAGTAAATATACTTTCTCATTTTTTTCAAAAAAACAACATATGCAAACAGGTATAATAATATAGTCAATTTTTCTTTGTTCTTCTTCCTCCAACCAAAATCCTTCTCGATTGATCACTTTCGTGACAAAGCATCGGCTATCACATTTTCCCATCCTGCCACATGTACTATTTTTAAATGAAATGGCTGTAACAACAAACTCCAGCGAAACAGCCTTGCATTGTTATTCCGGAATCGCTCCAAAAACGTCAAAGGATTATGATCCGTATACATAATGGTGTCAGATGGATTGCTGCTGACATAAATGTGAAAATGTTGCAAAGCCAGCATCAAACTCAAAGTCTCCTTCTCAATCGTCAAATACTTTTTCTGATGAGAATTCAATTTCTTTGAAAAATAACCAACAGGCCGCTCTAACCCTTTGTCATCGTCTTGTAGAAGCACAGCACCTACGCCCACATCGCTCGCATCAACAGCCATTTTGAAGGGTTTGGTATAATCTGGGATGACTAGCACAGGAGCAGTGGTTAACACAGTCTTCAGGCCGTCAAATGCCTGTTGACACTCTGCTGTCCACTGGGATTTGTTACACTTCTTGAGCAAGTCCGTCAGTGGAGCGACCACACTGCTAAGATTTGGTACAAATATTCGGTAAAATCCACTCATACTAAGAAATCGCATTATTTCCCGTCGTGTCCAGGGTATCGGAAACTCCCCAGTAACTTTAGTTTTCATATCCCGTGGGGTCAGTCGACCTTGTCCGATTGTATGGCCAAGGAAAGTGACTTGGGCTTTTCCAAATTCACTTTTGGCTAGGTTTATCACCAAACCCGCCTCCTGAAGTCGATCGAATAACTCCCTCAGATGTTTTAAATGTTCTTTCCATGTCTGGCTGAAAACTACCAGATCGTTGATGTATACCGCACAATTGGGTAATCCTGAAACGACTGTGTTAGTTAACCATTGAAATGTTGCTGGGGCGTTTTTCATGCCAAATGGCATAACTTTGAACTGGTATATACCATCTGGAGTCACAAAAGCTGAAATTTCCTTCGCCCTTTCAGATAAAGGTACTTGCCAGTAACCTTTCAGTAAATCCAATTTGAAAATAAAAGCGGATTGTCCCACTTTCTCAATGTAATCCTCCAAACATGGGATAGGATAAGAGTCCGTTCTTGTAACTGCATTCACCTTTCAATAGGCCACACACAACCGTTGGGTACCATCTGGTTTAGGTACCATCAATATGGGTGAGCTCCATTGGCTGCAACCCACTTCAATTATGCCATTCTTCAGCATACTCTCAATCTCTCTGTTAACCTGTGCCAATTTTAAAGGATTAAGTCTATATGGAAGTTGTTTGATAGGAACAGCATTTCCCACATCTACATCATGTATAGCCATTTTAGTACTTCCCAATTTATCTCCACAAACATGCCCATGTGATATCAATAACTCTTTCAGGTCAGTTTGTTTTCCCTCTGGAAGGTAACTTAACAATTCACCCCAATTTTTAAGAACATCCTCATTTTCCAATTTAATTTGAGGTATGTCAAATTCACAGTCATCTGGATTTGGTTCGTCACTTTGAGTTAGAATCATTAAAACCTCCTTTTTCTCTCCTTCCCTTTCAAAGTACCTTTTAAGCATATTCACATGACACACTCGGTGAGTCTTCCTTCTATCTGGTGTTTTTAACCACATAATTCACCTCACTTAATTTCCTTCAATCTGATACGGTCCACAAAACATAGCTTTTAAAAGGTCCCCTACCACTGGTAACAACACTAAAACTTTATCCCCACTGGCAAAACTATGAACTTGTCCGCTACCCGTTTCATCACATTTTGTGCAACTTTCAAATGTTGTCTAGCCAATTCACCTGCTGTATGAAATGAAAATGAAAATCGCTTATTGTCACAAGTAGGCTTCAAATGAAGTTACTGTGAAAAGCCCCTAGTCACTACATTCCGGCGCCTGTTCGGGGAGGCTGTTACGGGAACTGAACCGTGCTGCTGGTCTGTCTTGGTCTGCTTTCAAAACCAGCAATTTAGCCCTGTGCTAAACAGCCCCTGTTTTAATTGTTCCCTAAAATTTGACACGTAATCCAATAGTGTAATTTCCGATTTCTCACCCACCAATTTCTCCTTAATCAATTTAAGTGGTCCTCTTACCTCATGACCAAAAATTAGTTCAAAAGGACTAAATTTAGTCGACTCATTAGGTGCATCCCTAATTGCAAACAATACGAATGGGATTCCCTTATACCAATCCTGTGGGTAATCTTGACAATACGCCCTCAACATTGTCTTTAAGGTCTGATGCTACCTTTCTAATGCTCCCTGCAATTCTGGATGGTACACAGTTGATTTAAATTGTTTTATTCCTAAGCTATCCATAACTTCTTTGAATAACTTTGAGGTAAAATTTGATCCTTGATCCGATTGTATTTCTGTGGGTAGTCCATATCTAGTAAAGAATTTAAGTAACTCCTCCACAATCCTTTTAGCTGTAATATTACGTACTGGAATGGCCTCTGGAAATCTAGTAGACACATCCATTATAGTCAAAAGATATTGATTCCCACTTTTTGTTTTAGGAAGCGGTCCTACACATTCGATTAGGACCCTTGTAAAAGGTTTCTCAAATGCTGGAATGGGTACTGAGGGCGCTGGTTTTATCACTGCTTGAGTTTCCCTATCACTTGACATGTGTGACATGATTGACCAAATTTAACTACATCTTTCTGTAGTCCAGACCAATAAAAATGTTTCTGGATTTTAGCTTGAGTTTTCCTTATTCCCAAATGATCCCCCACTGGTACCTCATGTGCAACTCGCAACGCCTCCTTTCTATAACCTACCGGCAATACTACTTGATGAACGTCTGCCCACTTTTCATCGCCTGCATGTGTACAGGTCACCATTTTCTCATAAAGACATCATTTTTACGGTAATAACACTCTGGTATACTCTCAGATTCCTCTTCCGTATATGCTTTCTGATATATCCATTTTATTTCTACATCTTTCTGTTGTAACTCCGCCAATTTTCCTGAACTAAAAATATCCGCCTCATCCTCCACCTATTCTTGTTCTTTTTCAACCATCTGATCAAAAATCATTTCTGATAATTGCACTTCAACTTCATCTTCACTCTTTGATTTCTCCTCTTGTCTTAACCTGTGACTTTGCGACCGTGTTCCTACACAATCCGGAAAAATCCCAGGATATTCGTCCTTCAACATTTCAGTTGACTGATTTTCCACTGGCTTATTAACCACAGTAGGCATCACTCCTACCTGTGATCCAGCGAGATCATTACCCAAGATAAACTGTATTCCTGGACAAGATAGTTTATCTATTACTCCTACTACCACTTCACAACTCTCGTATTCCAGCTGCTTTAATTCTTTCTCATGTTCCATTTGTTTCATTTGCAACTGAATTTTTGCCATTTCCAATGAGTCAAACTCTATCTCAGGCAACTTGAAATGCTTAACTAACGCCATAATTACCTAATCTTTTCTCATTTTGTCAGGTAATGTTAACTGCAATGTTCGTGCCAAATCTAACAGTCTGCTTTTTGTCTCTGTCCGTAAGGTATCACATGTCATCGTGTCCACCCCCAAAAACTTCTCAGCCTCTGAAAGAGCCATTGTTCACAACACTCTCCCCACTTAAACTAAAATACCACACCGGAAAAGCAACAATCCTTCACTGTCTTTAAGTTCACAAAAGCCAATCTAATAGATAGCCTTTTATCCCCCTCAAGCCCCCAATTGTTATGGGCCAGGCGTATTCAGAGCCCCAAAATGTATCATGGAGTTCAACCAACCTCTCCCTTTAATGGATTTGTTGCTTTTCCGAGCACACGGCTTGTTCCCTAGGTGTGGTATTTCAATTATGGACACGTGGGTTTTTAAACACAAAACGCTGTTTATTCTATGAACTCAACTTAACATCTTAAATAAACATTGGATCTCTTAACACCCCTTACTTCAAAGATAACTCAGAAAATATTGCAACAGTAAATACTTCCTTAAAATGTTCCTTCAAACTTCCAAGAGACTTAACACCTTTAAGCACTATCACATCAGGTTAAAGGATATATATATTTTCTGTAGAATGGCAGAGATATATTAGCTTGGTTGCCTTCAGCTCCAGCAAAACAGCCAGGCACTTTTAAACTGCTCTCAGCAAAAACAGCCAGGCACTTTTCAAACTGAAACTAAAAACCTGCAAAATGGCTGAACTGAGCTGAGCTCCACCCACTCTATGACATCACTGTTTTCTAAAAGGTACATTGCTTAAACATCCAGTTCTTAAAGGCACTCTCGCATGACAATAGTATAATGGCTGCAGAAAGGCAGTTTGAGAAGGATCTGTCTACCGAGGTAGTGTGGGCTGAAGTTAGAAATAGGAAAGGAGCGGTCACTTTGTTCGGAGTTTTCTATAGGCCCCCAAACAGTAACAGAGCTGTGGAGGAAAAGATTGCAATGCAGATTTTGGAGAGGTGCGGTAGTCACAGGGTAGTGGTCACGGGTGACTTTAACTTTCCAAATATTGATTGGACCCACTATAATTCAAATAGTTTGGATGGGGCTGTTTTTATCCAGTGTGTGCAGGAGGGTTTCCTCACACAATATGTGGATAGACCTACAAGAGGCGGGGCCACATTGGATTTGGTACTGGGAATGAACCAGGCCAACTGTTAGATTTGGTTGTGGGAGAGCATTTTGGAGATAGTGACCACAATTTGGTGACTTTCACTATAGCAATGAAGAGGGATAGGAACATACAGCAGGGCAAGGTTTATAACTGGGGGAAAGGTAATTACGATGTGATTAGGCAATAATTGGGAGCTTCAGATGGAAACAGGAACTGTCAGGGATAGTCACGATTGAGATGTGGAGCTTGTTCAAGGAGCAAATACTGCGTGTCCTTGATACGTATGTCCCTGTCAGGCAGGGAGGAAATGGTCGAGTGAGGGAACCATGGTTTACAAAAAAGGTTGAATGTCTTGTCAAGAGGAAGAAGAGGGCTTATGTAAGGATGAGAAAACAAGGTTCAGTTAGGGCACTTGAGGGATACAAGATAGCTAGGAAGGAGCTCAAGAAAGGGCTTAGGAGAGCTAGGAGAGGGCATGAGAAGTCCGTGGCGGGTAGGATCAAGGAAAACCCCAAGGCTTTTTACACTTATGTGAGGAATAAAAGAATGACCAAGGTGAAGTTAGGGCCGGTCAAGGAACGTGTGCATTGAGTCTGAAGA